>NC_141033.1:45655000-45900000 GCF_052040795.2 Danio rerio | reverse complement strand
ATAGATTTAAAGGATGTTCAGATCCTTTATAAGGAAAATAATGTCCTTTCTGTGGTATTTTAGAAACTGTTTTTCATATTTGGTGGTACAAAATAAATGGAATTGTGTATTGAGCCTTAAATTATTGAGCCTTTAATAATTTTACTAAAATATAGTGCTTTAAACGTGAATTGAAATAGTGATAATAAATTTCTTTTTTGGAAAAGCTACAATGACTGTTTGGTTAAGGAAAGAATAAAAAAAACAATCCTTAGTGGAGGCACTGGGTCTTTATAGGTGTTGAAATTATTAAAAATTAGTAAACTATTATTTTTTATTTCTTTTTAAGGGGTATTAAAAATATTTTATGTAAACCTGGTGAAGAAAATGGCTTTAATGTGATGTTTTAAAGAGAAACAAGGTAACACTTTACAATAACAGTACATGAAAAATGATGCGTTACTATATAAACTATACATTATTATCAATGAATGATGAATTAATGCATGCACTAAGTACATGTGTGAATAGCAGCTACCTTAATTACTTGATAGTATGTGTTGTTAATTAATGTATTGATTAACATTTAATTGGTGATGTTTTTTCCTAGCCGCTGTTGAGTTTTTCTCGCCCACCACTGGTTTGCATGGTGTGGGACCCAAGGAGCTGTGCAGCGATGGATTTGCTCTTCAGTGTTTGGACTCTCAGCAGTGAAATTTAAACCACACTGGACTGAGCTAAACTGAACTTCGACACAAAACTGAACTGACACTGTTTCAATTTACATCTTCTATCTGAAGCTGCTTTGACACAATCTACAATGTACAAGCGCTATATAAAGATGAATTCAACTGAATTGAATATTTAAGTTTAAGCTAAATGTGACCAACATGAACTCATGAGCTGTTAATGTATAATTATGACTTTACTTGGAGGGACACATCACTATTAACTTATCCTTAACTGCTCATGAACTGATTAAACTGCTGATGTTGACAGAAAATTTTTCTATTCAGTATCAATGCACTAGACGAACATGCATAAGGAGTTCAGGAGTAGTTAAGAACAGGTTAATGATGATGTGCCCCTCCAAGTAAAGTCATGATATAAATATACATTTACATATCATGAGTTCATGATGGTTAAATTAAGCATGAACTAATGTGGTAATTAATACAATAATTAACAACGTACTCACAAGTAAGCTAGCCGTTATTCACACATGAACTCGTGTGACTCATGTTGTAGTTAAAGTTCATTAGCGCATGCATTTACCGATCATTAATTCATAATAAAGTAATGTTTAGTTTACATATTAACACATCATTATTCATGTACTGCTATTGTAAAGTGTTACCAGAAAAATATATATGTTTTAAATGTTTGTGTATATACGTTTATATTACATTCGTATTTTTTTATCTACAGTAAGCTATTCTGTATGTTGACTTAATTGTTTGTGAATAAAAAAGCTTTAATAGTAAATATCTCTCTCTCTCTCCTACTTTCTCTCACTGTCTCTCTAGATGAAGTCAAGGACTGATCTTAAATTTTACAAAATGATGAGTGATGTTGAAAGTTAATTGTATGAATGGGGCTTTAATGAAGCGATTTGTACTGTAATATTGTGTTGTAATAAGGTTTCTGGGGGGAAATGTAAATGTGGAATGTTTGTCTCTCTCTCCAGTGGTCATGTCCCACTGGGATGAGCCGCTCTCGCTCTCTTTCACTCGGTTAATGGGGAGCGGCTTCCCGCAATCAGCAGTCCCGACTCTGTGTACACAGGCAGAGGGCCATGCAGAGGCCAGCAGCCGCAGAAAGGAGAGAAAACCTCCTGTTCCCAGCACTTAGTGGCCAAAACCGAGAGCCTATCACACATTAGAGGTAGCAGAAGGTGGGTATGCAGCACCTGTAGCTCCAAGTTTGTGAGATGTTTTGAAGAAGCACTTGAGGATCTCTGGTTTCCTCTGATGCACAAACATCTCAACACTTTCCAGAGCACAAATAGGATTGACATGATTAGCTTCTCATCTCACATTACTGTTGTATCTGAGCTTCTCGCTTTACAAAACAAACGCACCAGCAGCACAAAGATGCTCTGAGTCTGAACCTAAATCTTGAATAAATCAATATCAAATGCCCACATTTAGATAAAAAGCACCAAATACACTTGACCAACATGCAGTCTAGAAATCTTTGTGATGATAAAATCACTATTAGTGTTTTATTGTTAAAATGAACAATGTGCATATTTATACTAATGCATAATAATCATATATCTGTGTTAAAGTTTAGGATTAGTTGTTTTATATAGCATAACAATGCCCTTTTGTTATGTATAACTCTAATCTGCATGGTGCAGGTCTGTTTTCTGAGTATGTCTCTAATAAGCATCAAAAACTGACTGCAACCAAAAATAAACCATTAACCAAAGCGTAAACACATTTTCAAACATTGAATCTATACTTTCCATCTGGCCATTTTACAGCAGGACTGAAACATCTCTTTGAGAACACACACACACACACACACAGACAGTTCATATCTGTAGCTGAGAGTGATAGTAAGGTGTTGTGACCCACCGTGAGCGCGGAGAGTTTGTGCGCGTTTCCTGCGTAAAGAGCGCAGAGCAGCAGCAGCACCGATACGCGCATCCTCGCAGCTCCCCAGAAGCAGAAAATCCACCAAAATACTCTCCAGAGGCGATCAGATCTCCAAAGTGGGGCTTAATTCCTTAAATCCTGTCCGTTTACAGATTTTGCGGTGCTCTCCGTTGTGCTGTCGCAGACTGTGCTCTGTGGTTTCTCTGCGCGTAATGAAGTGAAGCGCTCAGTTTGGACTGTCTCTTCTAGACCCTCTCCTGTGCTCAAGACTCTCTCTCTCTCTCTCTCTCTCTCTCTCTCTCTCTCTCTCTCTCTCTCTCTCTCTCTCTCTCTCTCTCTCTCTCCTTCACTCGGCGTGTGTGTGTTTATCGGATGCCCGTGCTGTAGTCGGGAGGTGAGTTTGGGTGGAAACTCTTACAGATGCTGGTAGCTGAAGGAGGAAAAAACTTTTGTCTCCCTCCCTCTGTTCTTTCTTCTCAACAACACTCTCTGTTTTGAAAGAAGTGATAGTCTGTCCTACTGGTTTAGGGCATAACACGTTAGTGCGTAATTGAGGCACATTGAAGTAAAAAAGCGACAAAAATGCAAATCGATTTAATGTCAAGACAGAACGACGTCAAACTTACATTGGCTCAAAAACACGTCCTGGAATTGTTTTTTGAGTGTTTATTATTATTATTTTTATTTTACTTTAAATGTCACCTTTATGTCGCTTTTACAAGGTGCTTTGTAGCGATACAAAATATAGTGTAAACTTGTAGTCGAAGCTACATGTTTTTTTGTATCGTTATTTTGGTGGCTTAATGCAGTGTTGGGGGTAAACCAAGTAACAAGTAACACGAAATACTTAATTTTCTAAGTAACGAGTAGCAGATTACTTAAAAATAAGTAATGTTTGAGTTACTTTATAGTTTAATTCTTGAGCTTTTTAAAAAAATAAATTGCTAAATTAAAATTAAGGTAGTTTAAATAAATCACGCTGTCAATGAGAGAATGTGTTCATTATTTTGAATGCATTGAAGAAAAGGAAATAGTTACTGTCTTAATGGACTTTACTTAACAATACAAACATAGCAAACACATTGCTTTAAACTTTCAAATGTCGGGACGTTCTCAGATAACATTATCCTAAAATATTTTAATGTATTTTTTTTAAGATAAATGAAGGTGTAAACTATACAGTGCTTTGTTAATTGCAGAACTCCTCTATTAAAATAAATAAATAAATAAATAAATAAATAAATAAATAAACTAGTTCTGAAAGAATAATAAAGGGACTATAAATTAACAAATAAATGAATGAATAAATGAATACAATAATGAATGAGTTTTAAAGGAGATCAAGCCTCAGACAGGTAATAAAAAGTATAGCAAAAATAACAATGCATTACTTAGCATAGGAAGTAACAAAATAATGCCACTAGTTACTTTTTTAAGGAATAACTCAATATTACGCATTACCTTTTTTTAAACGTTCTCTTTATATATATATATATATATATATATATATATATATATATATATATATATATATATATATATATATATTACATCAGTACAAATTATAATTTTACATATGTATAGGTCTTTTCTTTTAAATAAATAAGTTGTAACATCGTGTTAATATTATATGTTTAAGAGAGCTAAAAAATACAGAGAATCTAAATAAGGGGGGATTTGAGGTATTTCTGTAATGCATTACTTTTTAAAAGTGTCAAGGATTTGACATCAAATGGATTTGCATTTGATGTGTTTTTTGATGTCAAGATTGATGTCGTTTTGGCAACAAGCTGTCTGCTGGGATGTAACCATAATTGCACAATACATTGATTTTGAAGAAGGTCTGTTCTGCTCTGTTCTACAATAAAATTATGACATAAATTTAATTTAAAAAGTTTGTTTTATATTATCTTTAATCATTATGGCTCAATGGTTTGCGCTGTCACCTTATAAGAAGGTCGCTGGTTCGAGCCTCAGCTGGGTCAGTTGGCGTTTCTCCAGAGTTTGCATGTTGATCCCTGTGTTAGTGTGTGGGTTTCCTCCGGGTGCTCAGGTTTCCCCCGCAGTCCAAAGACATGAGCTGTAGAGGAATTTAATTAATTTGGCCATAGTGTAAGTTTGTGGATGCTTCCCAGTACTGGGTTGCAGCTGGAAGGTTAAAACGCTTTGTAAAATATATGCTTGATAAGTTGGCAGTTCATTCTGCTGTGGCGACCCCTGGTAAAAAAAAAAAAAGGGACTAAGCTGAAGGAAACTGAATGAATCTTTAATCCATAATCATCTTCAGTCATCAATGTAGTGTGATCTTTGAGAAACAATTTTAACAGTCTGATGTATTGCTCAATAAGAATTTCTTATTATTATTTTGAAATGTTAAAAACAGTTTGCTTCATATTTTTGTGGTAGCAGTGATCTATTACCATCAAGGTAACATTTTTCTTTTTAAATACCTTTATTTATTAAGGACACATTACAATAATAAATATTGACAGTATTGGTTTTAAGTGAGTTTTATAATGTTACAAAAGATTTTATTTCAAATAAATGGTGATTTTAACTTTCCATCGATCAAAAATATCTAGTTGCAGAAAAAAGACAACAGGTTGTTAATATTAAGCATTTTTGTTGAATGAGAGCCAATAACTGATCATATCAGAGCGGATAATCAAAGTAGACTTTTTATAAACATTTCTGACGGATCATGTGACACTGAAATCTGAAGTTGGCTAATGAGGCTGAAATATGACTGCTACTCGTGTGATATTGCGTTTATGCAACAGTTCGACGGCATAATTGTGTATATAAAAAAGGAAATCAAACACGGAGAGTCTCAAAAGCCTTTTGGATAAGGGGAACTATTTTCTTCCGCCGTTCATTTACATCTGCAGCTGACGTCAGAACACCAGAAACCGTTGCTCATTCACAAACATCACTTTAGAGCTATATTTGAATGATTTTCTATCGTAAAGTCTTAAGTGGAGACAAAATTTATAAGGCTGTACAGCATGGAATGCCATCAGTCTACAGATATTTCCCAGTATTTCTCTAATACAATCAGGAGATCACAATAATTAACCCTAAAAAAGCCCAAGAAAACACTAGCAGATTACTGTTGTGTTTGGGATAAGGAAAAACGCTAAACACATGCAGGCATTTCTTTTTTCTTTCTGTTTACTGAACTAGTCTGCAGTAACGAAAACAGGAGATGCGTTAGAAACAGATGGCCAACCAAAAAGTAACACATATACAAAGAGTGGCCAACACAAAATACATAGATTCCTGATATATGAGTCCCTTCTCACACTTAATACACTACCATTACTATGGTATAAATGCAGCACTACAGCATACAAAAGAGAGATCGACTTACCTCACTTACCTTTGTAATATTCATTAGTTCAGCTGTGGTTGGAAATTATGCAGAGTTTTTCTCCTCTAAGGGCTTCTTATGTGGTTTCTGTCACCATCTTGTGGCGAAACGTCAATCATCTTTGCTTTGCTCAGTATGACAGGCTGATGGATGCTGACACGTTCTATGTTCAAAATTATAAATATTTAAAATAGGCACTGTACTTATAAATAAATGGCATAGTTGGAATCTAAACAACTACATTCTCGACTAAAAAGCCTTAAAAGTACAATATGTTGTCCAACAGCAGCAATATTTTTCAAATAAGGGTGAGGAGGGTAAGGAGGTTGTGCGAGTGCTGTTATTAAGGCAATATCCCACGTAATCTCACAGCAATTCGTAACTTTTTGATTCAGTGGCTAATTCGTATGAATTTGTACGATTTAGTTCATACAATTTAGTACGATTTGCTTATCACCTAATGATGAGGTTGGGTTTAGGGACGGGGTTGGGTGCAACGTCTCCTTTTTAAAATTGTACATTTTCAAATGACTGAACTCGTTCGAATTCGTACGAATTAGCTACTAAACCTTCAAAACATAAAATACTTACGTTTCCTCGTGAAATAAGGCTAGAATTTTCACCTCAAATTTACCTAGTTTGCTCTATAAAAGAAACGATTGGCGCATGTACGAATTCATACGAATTAGCCACTAAACTGACAAAAACGTGAAAATACTTACGTTTTCTCATCAGATCAGGTTGGAATATCCCACGGCTATCAGACAATCAGATTCGAGAACCAGAAATAAAAAAATTAAGATATTACAGTTTTTATTGTATATTTGATTAAGTAAAGCAGCCTTGGTTCCATTCAAAACACTTGCAAATCTTAATGATTCCAAACTTTTGACTGGTAAGCTACTAAATATGTGCACTTCATTCGTTCATTTTCTTTTCAGCTTAGTCCATTTATTAATCAGGGGTCGTCACAGTGGAATGAACCGCCAACTTATCCAGCATATATTTTACACAGCGGATAACCCTTCCAGCTGCCCCCAACACTGGAAAACAGCAATACACACATATTCCCACTCATTCACACTTCCCTATACCTATGCAACATGCCTTTGGACTGTGGGGGAAACCGGAGCACCCGGAGGAAACCCACCCCAACACAGGAAGAACATGCAAAATCCACAGAATTGGCAGTCAAGGCTCGAACCAGCGACCTTCTTGCTGTGAGGCGAATGTGATACCTTCAGATAAACAATTAAGAAACATTTAATCTGGCGGATTTTAGTTACGTAGCTACGATTTCATTCACACTTTTCAAATGATCAACTTGATTAGTAACGCCTTCATCCTCATCATCATCGTCATCTTCATCAGGAAAAAATTCCTCCGGTACCTCACAGTGCGTGTGTTTTTAATATCTGAAACACTTTGGCTTGTTTGCACTAACATGCCAGAGTGGCTTAAAGTAATTCAAAACAAACACTTTGAACCGCATTTCTCCTATTCTCTTCAAGCCAAATAAGTAGACATATGGCAGCAGTTATTGAAACTCATAACAGCCTCCATTCCCACGACTGCAGAGACAACTACACATGTGGGATTTGAGAGCCACGCTTATTTATCGCTAATTCAAAGGGCACACTTTCTATTTCTGCCTCTCGACTCGGTGCTGAAATCATTAGTTCTTCGTTATAGCCTACAGTAGACACTGATTTGGGTGTATTGCTGGAGACCAGATCGAAAAAACTCTGTGTTTCATTATTTGTCTTGTTGACGAGTTGACGAAATACCTCATTATGAAAGGCAGTAAAATGAAGTAACTCATCTGCAAAGTGTTAAGAGTGCGTCTGACGGGCAGATGTGAGCGCTGAAATACTGGAGCAACTGCACCATCCACAGGACTCTGGTGGTAATGCAGCGCAATATCAGTTGGGGAAAATATGTCAAATAATAATAATAATAATAATAATAATAATAATAGCAATAATAATAACAATAATAATAAAAACTATTATTATTAATATTATTACTATGCAGTTAAATATATACGTTTTTGTTTTGTTTAATTTAAATGATATGTGTAAATGTATTTATTTGTTTATTTACAAAGAGAATAACAGCTATCTAATCATCATCATCATCATCATCATCATCATCATCATCATCATCATCATCATCATAATAATTATAATATGCTGCTAAATAGTATGAGTTTTTGTTATGTTTAAAGTAATTATTCTTTTGTTTATTTACATAGAGAATTGCAGCAATATAATAATATACTGTTAAATAATATATGTTTTTTATGTATCTTTATTTATTTACGTAGATAATTACAGCTATATAATATTCATAATAATGATAATATACTGTTACTATACATTTTTTGTTATGCTTAATGTAAATTGATTTATTTGTTTATTTAAATAGAGGTATTACAGCAAAATAACATTAGGCCTAATAGTAGTAATAATCTGTTAAATAGTATACATTTTTGTTTAATGTAAATGTTATGTATAAATGTATTTATTTATTTGTTTATTTACACAGAGAATTTTAGCAATATAATAATTAATATTAATAATAATAATATACTGCTAAATAGTATGCACTTTTGTTGTTTAATGTAAATGTATTTATTTCTTTGTTTATACAAGAGAATTCTTTGTTTTTACATAGAGAATTTCAGCAATATAATAATATTCTGTTAAATAATATGCTTTTGTTATGTTAATATAACTTTATTTATTTTAATAAAGAATTACAGCTAATAATAATAATAATAATAATAATAATAATAATATACTGCTAAATAGTATACGTTTTGGTTTAATTTAAATGTTATGTGTAAATGTATTTATTTTATTTGTTACCTTACATAAAGAATTAAATCAATATAATAATAATAATAATAATAACAATAATAATAATAATAATATACTGCTAAATATTATATATTTTTGATGTTTCATATAATTTTTTTGTTTAAATGTTTATTTACATAGAGAATTGCCGAAATATATTAATATACTTGTATAATAATAATAATATATGTTTTGATGTTTAATGTAACTTTATTTATTTGTGTACAGCTATAAAATAATAATAATAATAATAATAATAATAATAATAATAATAAAATACTGTCAAATAGTATACATTTTTGTTAAGTTTAATGTAACTTTATTCATTTGTTTATTTACATAAAGGTATTTCAGCAATATAGTAATAATAGTAGTAATAATAATAATAATAATAATAATAATAATGCTTTTGTTATGTTTAATATAACTTTATTATTTACACAGATAATTAGGCTATATAATAATAAGAATACTACTACTACTAATAATAATAATAATATACTGTTAAATAGAATACATTTTTATGTTCTATGTATATTTATTTATCAGCTTGTTTGTTTATTTACATAGATAATTACAGCAATATTATTTGCCAAAAAATAATTAAACATAATTATACATAATAATTTCATTATAGGTATACACAATAATTATGCATAGTAAAAAAAACTGATGGTAGAAATATACTGGGGAATTGCAATATGCTTAAAATTGTAATAAATAAATGTACTTATTATGACTATTATAATAATTATTGTGGTGTCACGTGATTAAAAGCACTGGTCGGAGACCAAAGTATTTCCATTTTGAAGTATTTATTACTGTACATTACTATTATCGTTACTGCAATGTGTCAAAATTAAAGTAAAGTGGAAGTGCTCAAATGAAAACGTTATCATGTACACAAAAGCCTGACAATCCAAATGTCCTAGAAATATTAAAGTATAGACGTTTATAACAGACATTCGTGTATAACTCACTTTCTTTCGGGACGATTCCGCCAGTGGCCCACAATGCTTTGTCCGTTCCCTGCGTCACCGGAAGTATGTGCAGTGAACTTCCTCTCTCTCCTCCGCGCGTGCTTTGCGGCTGCTGTGGAGTTTATGAAAGGTTTATTAACGGATTAAACTCCAAAAACAGGGATAAACATCCACCATGTCTTACCCGGCAGAAGAAGAAGATGTAAACGTACGTGTCTTAAATACTTACAAGTCGTGTGTGATAGAATAAAACGTATAACGCATGTTGGTCTTTATCAATGGAGCATCTCGATCAGTCCACAGCTTCATTCTGTGCATTGAATTACAAAGCTCGTCCTGGATTTAAATGGTTAATACGTCTGACTAATGCTTGTTTACTGTGTGTTTTTGTTCACAGTATGACCCGTATAGCTACCCCAATGACTACGACTATCACACAGGTGAGTTATGACACATGACGGTCTTATATACGTTACTGCAAAAAGGAGGTTCTCGCTCAGACCAACAACTTTTTTTTTCTTTCTGGTGCCTACACTTCTTTTTTCTCAAGAAGTGGACCCTTATGCAGTTATATTCCTCATTTTCTATGTAGTTATGAGATTTAGTGACATTTTAAGCTCAGTTTTTTAGCTGAATTAGCTTGTCAGATGGTCATCACAATCATATTTTTTAATATACCAAAAACATTAACCAAACATTTAGATTAAAGAAATATAAAAAAATGCTTATATTTTTATAAAATAAAAATGTATTACATCATATAATATATATATATATATATATATATATATATATATATATATATATATATATATATATATATATATATATATACAGGGCTCGAAATTAACTTTTTTACTTGGTAGCACCGGTGCTCCCAACTTCGAATATTTAGGAGTACCAAAATAAATTTAGGAGCACCAGAAAAAATTTAGGAGCACCCACCAAAACTGAATGAGCACCGCTGCAAATTGCTTTTTAAGGGATTTATTGTATTTTAAAACAACATCAATAGGACTGACAAAAACCAGAAACAACTATCTAACTAATGCTGCGAAGACATTGATATTTGTGTGCAATAATTCCAAAATGAATGTCTAATAATTATAGAATATTAATGATGATGAAAATGACAATAATAGTAACAATGAATTACATTTCTCATTATGATACTGCCTTAAATGTGCGTGAATGTAGGTTATCTGCTATAAAAAGTCTGTTACTTTATGAAAAATAATTGTATAGTTTGCATTAAACAAAAATGAAGCATTGCAGTAAGAAATATTTATTTGGTACTGCTGTTTTTATATGCATGTCAATTTAATAAATAATATTTCTGCTACAAAACAAACAAAAGATTATAATAAATCATTCAATTCAATGATGAAAACTGCAAAGCAGTCATCAGTAAATAAATTTTAAAAAATAATATACACCTCAAAAAAGAATAGACAAAAGAAAGAAAGTAAAGTCTCACTTCTATCACTCTTTAAAAGTTTTGGTTTCAGTTTGTGTCAATTTAAAGGTTCAGTCTGAGATGATCTTCAATTTTCTGTGTTTGTGGAAAAGCTGGCGAGTCAGCCGACCCAATTTATGAGCAGGAAGCGCAAGATTCTTGCGATGACCACCGGCGCAAAACCGCTCTTTGTTATGAGCCGCAGTTTCAGTGTAAACTTAGTAAAGGCGAGCTTCTTTGGCGATGATATGTACAGTATTAGATTTGACTTTTAGCGGACATTTGCGCTGAACACGCAGTGAATGCGACGCATGGAGATTCGGGCGCCTTCTCCAAGAAGCGCGTACTTGATTGATCTCAGCTGGTGGATCATTATTCACCACGTGACGTGTCATGATCGCTCTCATCTGCGCCTAAATTTTATGTGGGGTTTGCAAACCTGTGTGCTTTAAGTTTTTACTCTTCACCCTTTTGCATTTCCCGTGGTCATAAAAGCTCCTTCCCTGACATCTGACAGCGGAATACCTTGAGTGATTGACAGCTAATATGAACCAATATAGCGGCAGGGAAGAGCGATTCAGCACGTTTTTACAAAAAATCAAACAGGTCGCACTACAACCATTATCTGCAGTCGCACTAATGCGCCCAAATATATTATGAGGTCGCATAGATTAATTTTCGGGCGCATATGCAACCAAAACGGTCGCAATTTCGAGCCCTATATATATATATATATATATATATATATATATATATATATATATATATATATATATAAATAAATAAATAAGCAATTCCATTTAAATGTCAACCTTGCCATGAAAAAAATAGGTTTCTACATGTTTTGGGTAAGCAAGTATTTTACAGTATTTTAAAAATACTCAAAAGTGTCTTTGTCTATGTTTTTAAACTATTATAGTCGATTTACCAAAACCACACAAGTGTCAGTTTCACATCTGGCTGATTCTTCTAAATTTAAAATCAAAGGGCTGTTTAGAGCATTTTAGTTTAACATTATTATTAATATTATTATATGATGGAACACAACATCGATATTTTAAGTTGAGAAATCATTATTTGGTGAAATAGCCATATTTTCCAAACATCAACAAGTGAAAAAAAAAAACATCTTGTCATAATTTTCTGACAGAAAAAAAATTAAAAATTGATAAGCATTTTATTTCACATGCCTATTAAGTCCTGACATTTAATAGATGTCATCATTTTCAAGTAGTCTCTTACTTAAAAACAAACATAAGACGCTTCACTGTGCTCTATCTATAATAAAACACTGTCTATTTTTGTGTGCGCAAATCTTCACTGACTCATAAACTATATTTTGCAGGTGATCCTAAAGCTGATCTGGCTTATGAACGTCAGTATGAGCACCAGCAGACGTACCACGTGATTCCCGAAGTCATAAAGAACTTCCTGCAGTATTTCCATAAAACCATCTCAGACCTTATCGATCAGAAGGTTTACGAGCTGCAGGCCAACCGCGTGTCCAGCGAGAGCATTGAGCAGAAGATCTATGAGATCCAGGATGTTTATGAGAACAGGTGTGGAACCGTTGAGTAATAACACTGATTACATTCTGATGTTTGGAAATCTTGATGTATATATTCATATTTTAATTATAGCTGGAACAAGCTTACAGATCGCTTCTTTAAGACGTCTCCATGGCCGGAAGCAGAAGCCATCGCATCGCTGGTTGGAAACGGTGAGGGAATCATTGTTTGCTCCATTCAGGAATCGGAGTTTGTGGATTGATCTGTTTGCTGAAAGGTGTTCCTGTGATCTTTATTTTTTTTAGTGCTGTTGGACAATTAATCATGTACAATCGTGTGTTTATAAATATAAATATATATACATGATTTCCGCTACATTTATTCTTCCATGGTGGCGCGCTACGCCAAAATTCATCCTGCCACGGCTACATTACAGCTTCTCATTCAAAACATTCTATTTTTTTAATAGCGGGTAATAATCGCACCAAAATGTATTAAAGGGTGAGTGAATTATAACAGCGCAAATTTTCTGTAACCGACCGTAGGAGTGCTGTGCGTCATTTGTTTTATTCTTTAAGGTCTTGTGCTGACAAACTGACTTCCTGGCTGTCTGGAAGACAGGTGCGTGATGCTTGAGGCCAGCAAACACGACGTATAGCCGTTTCACTTTACTTCAGGGCGCATTAATACCGCTCTGTCTATTGGAGACATTCATATATATTCCTAGCAAATCAAATAATTGTTGGAGATATACTCATTACATAAATCGCACTTCAGCAGCGTTTATTTGAGAGCGCACTGCGCACAAGAAGATCTGCGCTTGAGCAGAGTATATTTGAGGGAGCGTGCAAGTTTTGTGCACGAGCAGAGGAAACCAGCCCGCAAGCAAAGAGATTCGCATGCTGTAGGCTATTACACAAATAAGATCTCTACTTCTAATAAGGGCTGCTCGATTATGGGAAAAATCATAATCACGATTATTTTGGTCATAATTGTAATCACGATTATTCAAAACGATTATCAGTTGAAGACAAAATTATTCGCCCTTCTGTGAATTAATTTTTATTTATAAATGTTTCCCAAATGATTTTAACAGAGGGTTTTTTTTCACAGTATTTCCTATAATATTTTTTTCTTCTGGAGAAAGGCTTATTTGTTTTATTTCAGCTAGAATAAAAGCAGGTTTGAATATTTTGAAACCTATTTTAATAGCTCGATATTATTAGCCCCTTTAAGCAGTATATATGTTTGATTGTCTGCAGAAGAAACTACTGTTATACAATGACTTGTCTATTTACCCTGATTAAGCCTTTGAATGTCACTTTAAGCTGAGTATCTTGAAAAGCATCTAGTAAAATATAATGTGCTGTCATCATAGCAAAGATAAAAGAAATCCGTTATTAGAAATGAGTTATTAAATCTGTTATGTTTAAACTGTGCTTTAAGTATCTTCACTGTATTTTTGATTTTATTATTGATTGATGATAAAAACGGTAGACAGCAGCAGGAATACTGCACGCTGTATTTTTAAGAATAGTGCGGCTCTGATATGGTTTCTTATTCACGTGTCTTTTGATTCTCAACTTGTTTATTACACAAATGAGGGTTAATGTGAATAATCACTAAACACCGCGCTCTGACACAAATGTGCATGTATTTGACCATTAAAGCGCTCACATTAAGATCGCGTTAGATGTGTGTGTGCTCTGCTGTCCGAGGCTAAGCGCGGCGCTCGCGCAAACACACACACGCTACCTGTCAGAGGCAAAGCACGGCGCGCACACACACAACAGCACCTGCTCTTTTGCGCATTTAAAAATATGAATGATGAGCATCCCGTGCTGCAAAAGTTACATTACAGCACATGCTTTTAGTCATTTCCACGTGGAACTGAGCTTTGCAGAGGCAGAGTTTTCACACGTGTACAATTTTAAAGAGGTCGGTACGTGATGGAATAATCGTTTATCTCGATTAATGGTTTTTCATAATCGTTAAAAGCCAAAATCGAAATCGGATTTTCGATTAATTGCACAGCCCTACTTCTAATATTGTGCTCACGACATTTTTATATATATATATATATATATATATATATATATATATATATATATATATATATATATATATATATATATATATATATATATAGACAATTTAATATATTAAATATATTAAAAATGTAATATATAAGATATGATTGTAAACTATATATAAATAATTTAGTCTCAAAATTGTTAGCATTTTTGTATATGTATGATTTTATGCTATATATTAATAATTAACATTTATTTAACATTTAAAATTTGATGTATATACATGATATGATTTTAAGCTATATATAAATACTGTTTTTAAGAATATTTAAAATTTGATATAAATATAATTTTACACTATATATAGATAGACATTTAAAATGTAATATACCAGATATGATTGTAAGCTATATAAAAATAATATATTCGATCTAAAAAATATTTAATTGATATTTTAAATAATTTTATGCTTTATATATATAAATAATAATACATAAAATATTTGCATTTAAATAATATGTAAAATATTATATATAAATATTTTAAATATCTGTAGACATGGATATGCATATTTTATAAATATAATAAATGTACACAATATGCTCAAAATTATATTTTAAATACAAATTTTTATTTTTGATTAATCATTGAACAGCACTAATCTTTTTTTCTTTCTTTTTTATGTAACAGATGCGGTTTTCTTGATCCTGTATAAGGAACTGTACTACAGGCACATCTACGCTAAAGTCAGCGTGAGTGTTTGCTCATTTATCTCCGAATGTGATTTCTAGTTGTGAATATTTATTTTTGCAAATATAGGCTTAACCTTAGATTGAGTTTCAGCTGATGTGAGGAGCCATGTTGTTTTCTTGATATTTAATAATGCCTGCTTCTCATATGCAGGGAGGCCCAACTCTCGACCAGAGGTTTGAGTCCTACTATAATTACTGCAACCTCTTCAACTACATCCTCAGTGAGTCACACTAACACACAAACCACATCAAATAAAGTATGCTTTGGGGGGATATTTCAAATGTTTGGGGCTAATTTAGTGGTGATATTAAATTTAAGCATCATTGTGAATATTTATTGAAAATGATTACATGGATAGCTCACTTAAATAAAAATTCTTTCATTTACCAACCATCCACTTGTTTTTTTTTTTTTTTTTTTTTTTGTCTGTTGAACACAAGACATTTTGAAGAAAGTTAGAGACCGGTAGCCACTGACCACTGTTGTAGATTTTTCTTACTATAGATGTTAATGGCTTTCAGTATCCAGCATTTTTCAAAATATATTTATTTGTGGTCAACAAAGCTTTAGAAACAAAAGTCATAAAGCTTTAGAAACACTCAGGGGTGAAAAAATGAGTTAACCTTTAATTTTGGGTGAACTATTTCTTCAAGAAAAATTGCTTTTAAATAAAATACTTTTCATTTTCTGTTAGCAGAAGCCATCTGAATAATGTTAGTTATAATTAATTACCAAATATTCAACATTTATTTTTTATATTTAGATAATCTGAAGATGTGGACTTGATTTGTTGATTGTTGTTTTTTGTAAATGTAAAATGTAAAGGCTGGTTTCAGCTTTGCATCACAAGAATAAATCTTTTTAACACACATTCAAATAGAAAAACAGAAATCTCAATATTATTGTACTTGAGTTAATAAAGGCACCCTTTGAAATATGTTTAGTTCTTCCAGAGTCCAAATTTTCAACAGTACTAGTTGTTTAGGACTGTAAAGTTTTTGTTTATATCACCCAGTCCTTGAGTTTGATTATGAGTTATATTTGTGCATATACGATTAATATGGTTTATTATTTCAGACGCTGATGGACCGGCACCTCTGGAGCTTCCTAACCAGTGGTTATGGGACATCATTGATGAGTTTATTTACCAGGTAAGAGCAACCAGCCTGTATTTAATTGAGATCTCTTGTTTCGGCATTTGGACAGGTTTTTTTGTAGTATTTAATGTATGGCTGTCTGAAATATTTCATTCAGATTGGGCTATCACAACATTACTTGGTATGTGATTGACCGATAACAACCACTGAAACTAATAACACAGCAAGAGAGCTGTGAGTCCATTGGAGCGAGTGTTTAACAAGTGTTGAGTCCCATTGAGGAGCTCCAGGTGGGGACTTTTGTTTTGTTTACTTTGATTAAAGTTGTTGTACTTCTGCTGGTTCCTGCCTCTGAATGAGCGATGTAAACAAAACACCCACGAAGAAACTCAACACAGAAGAACATTGAAACCCTGCCAGCTAGTGTATAGGAAGTGTTATTGGAGAGCTACACAAACAGAATGCAGAAGTATAAATGTGCAAGGCATGCACCGTGGTTTACAGGTGATCACTCTGCATAAATATAATTCAGCCTTCATACATAGATTGGTGTATGATCCATCAGCTTTATTCAGCCTTTTTAGTTTTTACATATAATAACCTACATATTATTAATTCACAAGATTGCACTAAACAGCAGCGTAACAAACAAGCAAATACACATCAATGTGGGTGTAAGTATATGGATGTGAACCTATTTATCTACCTATTTATATCCGTTTCCCGGATGATCCTGTGTTAATCAGCGGTTGTTATCTTTAAATAACATACCTTGGAATGTCACAACTGACCAATCAACCAGACAGACATGCATGTAATAATCTGATAACACTCGCCTGGATGCACTTTATCCCTTATGTAGCACATCTAATGAGATGAACGGTTTTATTAAAATCTTAAATGCTGAATCACCTTTTCTCTCTCAGTTCCAGTCATTCAGTCAGTATCGCTGTAAAACGGCTAAGAAATCAGAAGAGGAGATCGAGTTCCTGAGGAATAATCCTAAGATCTGGAATGTCCACAGCGTGCTGAACGTCCTTCACTCTCTGGTGGACAAGAGCAACATCAACCGTCAGCTGGAGGTTTACACCAGCGGAGGTGAAGAATGTCAGGCAGACTCCTGCACTGTTCCCGCAGCTCAGAACTCAGTGTGTGATGCTTGTGTTTGTGTCTACAGGAGACCCCGAGTCTGTGGCTGGAGAATACGGACGACACTCTCTCTATAAGATGTTGGGTTACTTCAGTCTGGTGGGTCTGCTGAGGCTTCACTCTCTGCTGGGGGATTACTATCAGGCTATCAAAGTCCTGGAGAACATCGAGCTCAACAAGAAGGTAAGAAAATATCTCAATCGCTGGAGACTAGTAATGTTTGAGAAGTGTTATTTTAGCATCTTTTCAATACTGCTTTAGTTTTATTTATTGGTTTCAATTAGTTGTAGCGTTTGTGTTTTAATTGGTCAGATTGTTTGTTTGTAGTTTTTCATGGTGGTTTATATATATATATATATATATATATATATATATATATATTTTTTTTTTTTAAATATTTATTTTTAAATGTACATATTAAATTTCAGCCATCTGGTTTTAACTTTATTAGTTTAATTAACATTAAAGTCAGCATGAACTGGAAGTTACTGCAAAAACTTTTTCCTACTAATGAAAACATGATTAAAAATTAAGTGACGTTTTAAAATATTTTTTACATATTTATTTTATAAATAGACATTTATTTAATTTCAGTTAAAATTTAAATGACAAAAATGTTTTTATTTGTATTGTTTGATAACTTTAAACTCTGCATGAGCTGTAAGTTAGAAGCTGCAAAAAATAAATATACCCTTTTCCTACTAATAAAAAAATCATTGAAGACTAGTAATGTTTCAAGTGTTCGACTAGTAATTCTTCGTGCTTTATTATAATGCTTTATTGTTATATTCATTGGTGTTCAATTAGTTTGATTTTGTGTTTTATATTTAATTTTACAGATTTTTTGTAGCTTTTGTGTTTTTAAAAAATATATATATTTTGAATAGATTTTTTAATAATGTACTTATTACATTTCAGGTAACATTTAAGTGTCAAAATGGTTGTACGTTTAGTTAACTTTAAAGTCTGAATGAACCGGAAGATCCTGCAAAATAAAATTTCAGTATTATGTATTATTTATTCATTACTAATGAAACCGTGATTATAAGAACATGATTTATATATATATATATATATATATATATATATATATATATATATATATATATATATATATATATATATATATATATATATATATATATATATATAAACTTTTATTTAATTTCAGTTAACATTTAAGTGTCAATGGTTTTACTTTTAATGTTTTAGTTAACTTTATAGTCTGCATGAGCTGTAAGTTTTAAAAAATATATATAGAAAATTCAGTATGATGACATAATTTTTTAATACCTTTTCCTACTAATGAAAACGTGATTATAAGAAATGTTGTGTTAAAGCAGAGATTTTCATACTTTGCTGCATTGTATCAACACATTATTATGAATAACATGCATGCTGTCTTCGTTTGCTTGCTTTTCCTCATCCATAAAAGCACCGCATACCATGAATTTTTTTATTTTGAAAAATAGTTCATCTATAAATTGTAATTTTCTTACCATTTACTCATTCAAGTAGTTCTAAACCTTTATGAATTTATTCTCTTCTGTTCAACACAAAACATGATATTCTGAAGAAACAGCCACTGACATCAATAGTGGGAAATGAAATACTATGGAAATAAATGGCTGTTTTCCCCAACAGTATTCAGTATATCTTCATATTCAACAAAAAAAAAAAAAAAGAAACTTGATCATGTTTTGAACAAGCGGAGGATGATCAAATGATGACAGAATCTTAATTTGAACTATCCCTTTTAATAGTATACATGTCGCACTGACAGATGCATTTGAATGCTTGTTAAGGGGCACTTCACTCAAAAATGACAATTCTGCTATCATTTACTCACCCTCCGCTTGTTACAAACCTGTTTTTGATTCTTTCTGCTGTTGTACACAAAAGAAGAGATTTAGAAAAATGTTAAAAGCCTGTAACCATTGACTTCCATTGGAGGAAAAACAAATACTATGGATGTTAATGGTTACAGGTTTTCAAAATATCTTCTTTTAGGTTTAATTTAAGAAACAACTCAAACAGGTTTGTAACAAGTGAACAATGACAGAATGTTCAGTTTTAGGGTATCTCTGCTTTAAAACCATAAAAGTCTAAAACATAATGCACCAAGACTGTCCACTTTGACTTTGTCACATCACTAAAAATGTTAGTACCAGGTAGAAACAGGTCCAAATTGTTGTGTTTTTGTGTCATCATTATGCTAAACAGTGTATTACTGATGCGTTTGTGTTTTTCAGAGCATGTATTCACGTGTGCCCGAGTGTCAGATCACCACTTACTACTATGTGGGTTTTGCTTATCTGATGATGCGGCGCTATCAGGACGCCATCCGTGTGTTCGCCAACATCCTGCTCTACATCCAGAGGACCAGGAACATGTTCCAGAGAACCACATACAAATATGAGATGGTAAGTGGGGGGGCGGGGAATGATGTTAGTGTTATAGCATGCTGTGTGTGCTGATTGTTTATTTTCACTGTAATATACTAATGTATTACAGTAATAAGAATTGCATTTCCTCACACTCATGAGGTTCTAAATGCTTGAACACAGAAGAAGATATTTTAAAGAATGTTGGAAAAAGCTCCTAGTAGAAACAAATACTGTAGAAAGACAATGGCTGTTTTTTTCCCAGCATTCTTCAAAATATCTTCTTTTGTGTTCAACAGAAGAAAGAAGGTAAAAAAGATTTGGAACATTGGGTGATCAAACAGTTTAAAGACTAAACTTTCGTTCATTAGATGCTTTTCATTCTGATGAATATATTACAATGCCGTGAAGGTGCTGTAAAAACAATATTTGGTTGCAGTTTATTTTACAGTAAAAATGCATTGAGTAAAATGTACTGAGTAAAATGAATGACCTACATGCATTTACTACATGGTTAGGGTTAGGACGAGGCTTAGATTCAGTTGCTTTTAATTGTCAAATGTTCTTTTATTATTATAGACCTTTTTCTTGGAACGCAAAATTACCCATTATGCTTTGCGTGTATGCGCAAGGAGAATGCGAAGAACTTCCGGTCGGCAGCTGATGCGTGTAAACAGTCACATTTGGACAGCTTTAAAACGATAGTTTTAATCTATTTTACCTGCTTTTATCCTCTTTGAACTAATACTGTTGTCCATCAGCACCATCTCCTGGACTGATCATTTAAAGAAATGCGATCTAATAGGATGGAAAACAGCTGCTATGAGGCGTTTTCCCCTCGTTGTCAGACGGCATCTTCTGCCGTTTAAATGAAGCCTCGTCATCGCTAAAGTCAACATTTTCTCTTTGTTTTAAATATATAACCAGCCCAAACAAATGTAATTCACCAAAATGTTTGACACACACACGTAGCCTGTACTGTGCCACTGACACACTGATTTAATAACTGTGACAAAGTGAAAATATAGGCTAGTGTCATTTCAAAATGACAGAAAAACACAAACCGTGGTAAAAACAACACACGAAATAAAACACAAACGGCTCGCCATTAGAATGAACAGCAAATCAGCCAGCAGAGTATCAATAACAGACCTTTATTGGTCATTTTTGTAAATTGCACGACTTTCATACCTCTTAAGTTTCATGCCAGTACTCTGGTTTGCTCTCTCTCTCTCGCTCTCTTTCTCTCTCTCTCTCTGTGTGTGTGTATGTTAAAGAGCCGCTGAGCTAGCAGCTGACAGGCTGTCAGCATAAACACTGTATTTCTGACGGCAGACACGTGAACTAGGAGAACGTTTTTCTTGTATTTCTGATGCGCTTGAACCACATGTGACAGATTTTAACGACTTTAACAGACACATTTCTAAGTTGTATGTCACAAAAACACTCTGTTATCCATTACAAACGTTATTGAAACCCATTTTCGGAGCGCAAATTACCAGTTGTAAACGCTGTAAACGGAAGTTTTTAGCATTCTACAGGAAGACGCTGGTCGCTATGGTGCCCTCCATGCAGCAGCCATGAAAAAGGTCTATAGTAAGGACATTTCTTCTGTTGAACACAAGTAAATATTCTAAAGAAAGCTGGAAATCTGTAACTACTAAATTTAATGTTATTTGTTTTAAAGGTTTCCACCATTCTTCAAAATATCTTTTAATGTTTTTGTTCAACAGAATAAATAAACTTATAAAGGTTTGTAACCATTTGAGGGGCAGTAAATAAAAATTTTAAATGTTTTATTTTTTTTGTGAACTTCCTTTAAACGCATCCAAACAATCCTGTGCCTCATATACTGTAGCTGAAGATAGAAAAAGTTTAATTGTGTTGTTCAGAGCTGTGGTGTTTTACTGAATGCTGGTTTCTGCTGTTCAGATTAATAAACAGAATGAACAGATGCACGGGCTGCTGGCCATCGCTCTCACCATGTACCCGATGCGCATCGATGAGAGCATTCACACACAACTGCGCGAGAAATACGGCGACAAGATGCTGCGCATGCAGAAAGGGTGAGAGAGACACACACATGCACGCACACAATACACACCACAGTAGTGACTGTGAATATAGATGTTTCTCCTGCATTTATTTGATAGAGTGCAGTGAAGAATGCAATAATTTGAAGTTGTATTACAAGTTAAAATAAGTAATGGTTTTGTGAATATTTAAAAAATGTTATTTCTTTAATTTAAAGCTCTTTTTATTAGCATCATTATTCCAGTCTTCACTATAACATTATCCTTTAAGTCAGGGGTGTCCACACTCAGTCCTGGAGGGCCGGTGTCCTGGAGAGTTTAGCTCCAACCCTGATCAAACAAACCTGAACCAGCTAATCAAGCTCTTATTAGATATACTAGAAACTTCCTTGCAGGTGTGATGCAGTAAGTTGGAGCTAAACTTAGCAGGACACTGGCCCTCCAGGAACGAGTTTGGACACCCCTGACTTAAGGGATTCTTTAAGGGAAATCTGAGAAAATGTTCATCACCGAAGTGATTTTGCTTGGATAATTTCCTCCTAGAATTGTGTTCACAAGCATAAAGAACAAACATAAAGACTTCACTTTCCATTTTAATGTGAAGCAAATCTTTCCAAAGTTCACAAATAAAAGTACTATTGGTAACCTACTAACCAGTAAACAATGCAAGCATAATGGAGACAGCTGATTGGTTGCATGGAATGTAATGTCTCCAGCAATATCTGCTTGCGTGAAAGCTTGGTTTTTCACCGCACTAATTTTTCTAATGGAATAACCCGAGATATTACAATCAGAAACAAATCATTCTTCAGAAACAAATCATTTCCAAAGGTGGTTTCAAAATAATATTAATTGTATCCTTTGCTTGATGATGTAGGAAATATTATTTCGTATGAACAGTTTATAACATACCAGAGCTTCTCAACTCCTACTAAAGAATTTAATAAAGTGGTTAAAGCAACATCACCCGGTTTAGTTCACCCAGATATGTCACTGTAGATTTACCCCAAGGAGCTCAGTGGATATTCATTCTGCTTTGCTTTTAGAAGGTGTTAGTCTGTTGAATAAAAGAAAAATTTCTTCTAGAGGAAAGTTGTACTGGAGGTCCTTGGTTGAGGATATAGACTGAAATAAAACCTGGCTTTTACCTGGGAAATATTGCAGTTCTAACAAAGTCACAAAGTCATTTAAAATTTTTACATGAAATTTCTGGTTAATTCAAGTATTTCTAAATTATTGAACATCGACAGCTCCTGTTCTCTCTGCAAATAAGCAGAGGATACATTAGTACATGTGTTTTTTGATTGTCCAATTTCCAACTGTTTTTGTTCACTCCAAGTTCTCATATATTTGATTCCGCCAGCGCTGTGAATAGCTTTATTCTACATTGTTTTATTATAACCCAAAAGATAAACCCCTAGAACACATTATACATTTTTTTTATCTTATATGGCAAAAGTTTTATTCGCATAAAGAAATTTGCAAATAATTACCCATCCTTTGCTCATTTTAGAATAGAATTTAACTCCCTTCTTAAATTACCTTATCTTAATAATAATAAAAAAAGTAAGATTCCTGAAATAAACAGATGTATTTAAAGAAGATCCTTGATTTTAGGTGCTTTCCTTGTTGTTATTTGTTTGTGTCATTGTAATTTAATTCATTTTTTAACTTATTTTTTGTTTAATTTAGTAATTTTTTTTATTTTTGATTATTAATACTGTATTATTATTTTTATTTTTTAATGGTATATTATTTGTATTTTTATCAGTATGTATGTTTATTTGACAATCGTGTTTTCATACTTTTCAAGGATAAAATATAGAGCAAACATACAAATTATTATTATTTTTTTGAATTACGGGATTTCTGTTTGAAAATTGGCATTTCCATCACTTGTTTACCATGAAATGCTTTAAAATGTGTATTAACACAGGCTGATGGAAACAAAGCTAGTGGTGTTTTTTTCTTGTGTGGTCTGCTGCTTTGAGAGATGACACATTGCTAAAATCATTGCAATTGTTTGCAAATGTTTTGTGCAATTATGCAATTATTCCGATTTCTTTTTCTTTTGTCACTCAGAGATCTGCAGGTGTTCGAGGAGTTGTTCAGTTTTGCCTGCCCCAAGTTCCTGTCGCCGGTAGTTCCAAACTATGAAAACGTTCATCCAAATTACCACAAAGAGCCATTCCAGCAGCAGCTGAAGGTGTTTGCAGAGGAGGTCCAGCAGCAGGCGCAGCTCTCCACCATCCGCAGGTACAGCAGTTCTCTGGCGTCTTCTGAGGAACAATAAATCAGTCTTTTTCTTCCAGCAAGGCATTATCAGATATTCATAAGGAAACTGTGGATATTGTAATACTTGAATGTTAAATTTAGGTTTTTTCTTATGTTATTGAATTATATTTTCCTATTTTTGGTTGTGTGGTAAAAAATTTAATCTATGTTTAGGGATTTTTTTAATTTAACAAAGTAATAATTTTGAGTATTTTTGCACTTTTTTTTTGGCCAGTTATGGATGAATAAATGACATTCTCTTTTGTAATTTATGCTACTTTTTTCTTTCTGCTACCATTTTTGTTGGAAAAACAATTGGTTTGTAATGATAGATATTAAGGCTGCACAATATATCGCAAAATTATCGTTATTGCTCGTTATGACAAAATCATTGTGGTATTTGAGTATATGTATTGCAGACATGTGTAATAAATCATATATTTTTTTATTATGCATTGTTTGTTCATCTAAATTTTACTAATCAATAAAGATGGGGCCTTGCTTTCTTTATCCCCGCCTCAGTAGTTGCTGTTCTGCTATTGGCTGGAGTGACCCAAAGCCAAACCCAGAGCTGAAAATAAACACTTCAGTATATTTATAAAAGACAACAGCCAATCAGAGTCAGGATATCTGCTGAGGTTTTCACTCATTCATAGTGATTTAAAGCCTAAATGTTTCCACCTTGACAGGTTTTTATTAGTCTGAATCAGAAGTTATTTGTTTTCTAGCTGCTTATTTTAATATTAAATAAAAAGTTTTTTAAGAACATAGCTAATAAAAATAGCATTTTTTCCTGGGGAAATATTATATAAGAAATATTGCTATCACAATAGTCTAGTTTTTCCAGTATTGTGCAGCCCTAATAAATATGATGTTATTATATTGTTGACTATATATTACACATCCCACTTCCTACATGGAAAACTCTTGTCTAACTAATGTTGTTCTAGAGCATTTTGAATCTTCCTTGAAACAAGTGTTTCCCCAGCAGTGTTTAGTAGCACATCTCTGAATCGTTTCTCCATCTGTCCGTCAGTTTCCTCAAGCTCTACACCACCATGCCTGTGGCCAAACTGGCCGGATTCCTGGACATGTCGGAGCAGGAGTTTCGCATTCAGCTGCTGGTCTTCAAGCACAAGATGAAGAACCTGGTGTGGACCAGCGGCATCTCTGCTCTGGACGGAGAGTTTCAGTCCGCATCTGAGGTCGACTTCTACATCGACAAGGTCTGTGGACTCACAGTTTTATTTGAGAAACTCAATGCTATTAGATTGCCAATCATGCACAAAAAGTACCACATTCAGTGGAACTTCACAACAAACTTTCATAACATTAGTGATTAGTAACAACGCACTGGTTTTTACAAGCATTTATTAATTTGATTTAAAGGGTACATCTTATGCCCCTTTTTACAGATGTAAAACAAACGTTGATGTCCCTAGAGTGTGTATGTGAAGTTTCAGCTCAAAATAGCAAATAAATAATGTTTAATATCCATCTGAAACTGCCACTTTTAGACTTTAATCCTAATTGTACTGTTTTGGTGACTGTTGCTTTAAATGCATATAATATTGTGCTATTTTTAAAAAAAGCACAGAGCTTCTAATGCCTGCATGTCAGCAGAGCGGCAGATTCAAAAACGAGACTAACGTCCTATGCTAATGAGGGAGAGATCATCACTAATGTTTGGGGCTTTTGCTCTCTAATGACATGTACAAAGGGAGAATGTCAAAGTGTTTCTGCTTTTATCAAGTGTCATTATAAGAAATACAATTATCAAGAAAAATTTAAAAGAACATTGACTATATTTATACACTACTGTTTTGAAACCCTTTATAAAAGTGATTTTTGCATAAAAGGTCCCCTTTAATGGTAAAATTTACTACTGCATTAATAAAATCCAGAGTTGTGTTAATGCACGACTAAACATGAACATTATTAACACGAACAAGGATAAATTAATGCTGTAAAAATATTTATTCCTAACTCTGTTCACATTGTTGTATTTTTTACTTTTTAAATGGATAAATCTCTTGTATGCTGCTTTTTATAAAAATAAATAAATCAAGATAGATGCATATATAACATTTATTAAGTGTAATGCATAATTTCTTACTTTCAAATGTTACCTTTTTTTTTGAGTTTCATGTTGCTGTATCTGATGACCTGTAAATATCAAACTGCTGACACAGAAATATTGGCAAATGTTATTATTTTGGACAGAAGTGTGTGTTTTGTTTCTGCTTGTGCTCTGTTTTTCTTCACTGATGAGATGTGAGTTCAGTCAGTAAGAACATGATTTGTCTTCCTCAGGATATGATCCATATTGCCGACACCAAGGTTGCTCGTCGCTATGGAGATTTCTTTATCCGACAGATCCACAAGTTTGAGGAGGTACATCTTCTTGAATTTTTAATAGTTATAATTTGTCATATACTTTAATACAGCATATTGTTCTATTACTGTTTAACTATAAATTTTATAAAAATAATGTAAAATAATGCTTGGACGTTTATATCGTCTTGTTTCTTCAGCTGAACCGAACGCTGAAGAAGATGCCTCTGAACACCGGCGCCTCTATTTCCAGCAGCTCCACGTCACGAGCCACATAACGAAGGTGACTCCTGAACAACTGTTATCCACCAATTACAGGCCAGCCCAGACTTCTCAACCAATTACAAGGCACCACTCATAGTCTTGAACCAGTCGAAACGATATTACATTGCTTGCTCTTCTTTGTCAAAATTGAGCAAAGCTTTCTCTCAAGCTGTTTTCTAAGTCAATAAAGTGAGATGTGGCTGAAGTGTAATGTGGAGTTTCTCTTTGACTGCAATTAAATCTAGTAGTCCTGAAAAAGTTTGGAAAAGAATCGTGCTCAGATTTCATAAACGAGAGTAAGCATCTGTTAACAAACTTTAGGCCTGATTTCTGTCAGTGGCTTGAGAGAGTTTAGTCCAGACATGTTTTTACTTCCCATGAAACTACTGTATATGCATTATTCAAGATGCATTTCATTGCTATTAACAGTTTTACAATATTGTGTAAGTATCAATTATTTATGCCAACAGGACTTATCGTTAGCCCTTTTAACTCATGCAGACCTTTCCAGAAAATTACCGGCAATTTGTGTGAACAGGCCCTTTTTGAAAATACTGATAAATTCGTCCAAAACAAGAATGGAAATTTAGTTGGTTTTGTCAAATTGATGAAAGGTTTTCCACTTAAATAAAAAAATAATCTAGATCAAGTAAAATGACTTTTGCATGCTAAAAAGTACTTAAAGCAAATATATATTTTCCCAATAACAAAATTGTGGCTGTTGAAATTGCTGAGTGGCTAGTGACTTTGAAAAATGATTAGCCATAGTGGCTGATTTTTTTTTTTTTTTTTTACTCTACAAATATTATTTTTATTATTTATGTGGCATCTTATTAGCATAACTGCCACAAGGTGGCAGAGTATCTTCATATATAATTTTTATTTCCATTAATTTAGAACAATTTTGGGCAACGTATAACAAGATTAATAGTATATGGTATCCTTATGGTAGAAGGATTTTTTCACAGTGAATACATTAACATACATCAGTAATGTAATTATTTGCCTTAATCTAAATAAGACAACAATATGATTAAGGTGTTTACATGAGTTGCTATTTGAATGTTCCTTTCATGATCCTGTTTTATGTTACAGCGCATAATTCGATTAACGTCATCACTGTGCTATCCACATTTCATGTCATGTTACGGTGTTACGTTTTTAATTTAAAAAAAGCTTTTTACTGCTTTTACTGTTTGGCACTTTTATTCAGGAACATTTCATTCATGTTCCCCCATGACAAACGAGATATTGGATGTGAGTATGAACTGCTGGAGGATTGTTTTAATGGAATTTAATACCGCACGCTAGAGATCCGCTATAATCTGCACATCTCTGATAGTAAAATTATATGTTAATCATAAACGCTTTTAAATGAATATTTATTTATAAAAACAAAAGTTTGTCTTTAGACAAAATTTCCTTCATTTTCAAATAAATACAAAAAGAAAAGTAAGACATTTAGCTTTTACAGATACAGGAACAAGATAACAAAAAGGGTGCCACTTTAGCCTAAACGGCAGCTATGTTATGTTTACTTGGCCTTTTTCTTCCCACTGTGCAAAAACAGAACAGAATCTACTGTGCCTGGATTCAGGCGATTCCGCCTCTCCTCCAAAACGCAGCCTAATGCACTGAATGAGCTCGCACCGCTTGTAGGAATGAACAAGATTCTCCTCGTAAGGCGATGCAGTCGTGGAAATAAGCAATCTTGTTTCTCCCAGAATGATGGCAGATTTTCCTCTGATGACTCCTCTAACTGAAACTTTAAACAGTAGGCTACTCTTGCACTTCATCCATTATTATGGGCGTCTCATCTTCCCATTCTGCAAAGCCCACTCTGCCTTTTTGCCGGTCCACTGCCATGATTCCGCTACATTCATCCGCAACCTATCCGCAATTAAGCAATGTATTCAATTAATCAATGTATTCTTTTATTACCCGACCCTTCAGGCAGATTATCCGCAGCGCCCGCGGATATAACCGCCATCTGCGCATCACTACCTTACACCATATGGGAAAACAAACCTCTGCTATACGCCTTGCAGGTGTCTGCGGTCCATCACTGAGAATAAAGGTAGAATAGGTGCAGAAAATAGTCAAACAGCCTTGTGTGTATAGACTATCCTGACACAAAATGCAGTACAAATCCTACATGACAGTAATAGTTTCACTAAAATCAGCATACTCCATGTCTTAATCCGATTTCTGTTTAGTTCAATTATGACCTTAATCATATTAAATGAATCAAATAATCGCTGTTTACATGGTAGACTCCTAATTAGAGACTTGTCTTAATAACATTACAATCGAATTATTGGTGGCCATGTAAACATACTTAATGACACATGGAAATATGTGCTGTCAATCAAATCAGTGGGCGAGAAATTCACACTGCTACATTACAATGCAGTTGACCTGACTGACTATGTGGTGACACAATGACGTTAATCGCTTTATGTGCTGTAACATGTAAAACAGGATCATGAATGTAACATTCAAAAAGTAACTCATGTAAACACCTTGATCATATTATAGTCTTATTCAGATTAAGGCAAGTAATTTGATTACTGATGTCCTTGTTAACGTAGCCAGTGACACTTTTCCAACTCAGTTTGAACTGATATTACTCTGTTTTGGAAGCTCTGTGTCTCTGCATTTCTAAAAGGCCCACCTGAGTCTCTTTAATATCCTGCATCTGGGCTTTAATACATACAGGAATGCTTTGGTGAGGGGTTTTATCATCTTTATGACCTCGAGCCAAAAACCGTTGCATATTTCCTTTATTCAAACTGGATCCACAAAGATTTTCCATCTACAGCCTCAACGCTGATGACGAGACAATGACCAGAAATGAAATGAAATACAAAAAACAGGGAATATAAAAAAATAATGTCATACACACACGAAACACACGGCTCAAATAATCTGGTATAAAATGTTAAAAAATAAATACACTTTAATACAACCATTTACACTCAACTGTGTTTGGTAAATCAGCTTCTTTTTGTTTTCTTTTCCCAAAAATATCTATTATATTTTAAATTTTTTGAAATATCAAAAAATGCAAGTCAAATAAAGACATGTACTGCGTCCCATTTCACATACTATCCACCCTAAATAGTAATTCTATTCGAAAAGAGAATTAGTATGTCTAATGCTGCGGTCACACTAGTTTGAGCATGGGAATTTTTGTCTTCCGGCACTACGAAAATGGCGCAGGATTAAACAAGATGATTAGACATTTAAAAAAGCGAGCAATTGGTCCACGTTTTTAATTCCTGTCCAGAGAGGCCATATTTTGATCTTCGATTGGTCTTAAGCAGTCACGTGATGCGATTGCGCAGGTCAGAGTTCACCAAGCTTGAACTTTGCAATGCAGCGAACTGCAAAACTTGTAGCACGAGCTTGGTTTCCGGTGTGGGTATGAATAAAAGTCTATGGGAAGAAAAGTGCAGCGTGACCACGGCTTAAATGCCTAAATAGTATTCGAAAATCATAGTATGTTGAAAAAAAGTATGCCAAAGGTTCCCAGATGGTTTACTATTTCCAGAAAGAAAATTGAAGTGTAGAACCATCCATACGCTTGTTTCATGGCGGCCACCAAAGCGAGGCTGTGTTGGGAATAAACCTGAAAGTATAGGATCAGCCGCACTGTAAACATTGCAACATGCTGTGGACTACAAATCTCCAGCTTCAGCCGCGATTTCAAAGATATCGCAGATGTGATGCGATTGCGCAGGTCAGAGTTCACCAAGCTTGAACTTTGCAATGCAGCGAACTGCAAAACTTGTAGCACGAGCTTGGTTTCCGGTGTGGGTATGAATAAAAGTCTATGGGAAGAAAAGTGCAGCGTGACCACGGCTTAAATGCCTAAATAGTATTCGAAAATCATAGTATGTTGAAAAAAAGTATGCCAAAGGTTCCCAGATGGTTTACTATTTCCAGAAAGAAAATTGAAGTGTAGAACCATCCATACGCTTGTTTCATGGCGGCCACCAAAGCGAGGCTGTGTTGGGAATAAACCTGAAAGTATAGGATCAGCCGCACTGTAAACATTGCAACATGCTGTGGACTACAAATCTCCAGCTTCAGCCGCGATTTCAAAGATATCGCAGATATGGTGTAACATCACTTTAATATCATTCAGTTTTGTTTAATTTAAACAATTAAAAGCATATTAGACATCAAAACAAAACCACAATCTCTTTAAGAGTGATAAGCTTCAGTGTCCTCCTAGGCTTCAGTTCATGGCACCAGGTAAGCACCGTGGGGAGGTAATCTGGTGAGTGATAAAACAAAGCAGTTCTCTGTAGCACACCCTCATGTTGTCTGTAATAGTGTTGAAATTTTAAAAACGTCCATTTACTGCTTACATTTAAACGCATTCTTAAGCACTGCTGATTTGCCATAGCCGATCACAGTCATTTCTGTTGGACTGGTGAACACTATGAAGCTCATCAGTTCACCGCTCTTCACCAAATACAAACAGATACATGGGTAAAGCCGCGAAGATCAGGCGATTCATCAGCAGATCACTCTTCTGTGTCTTCACCCAATAAACATTGGTAAAGAGAGGTGAATGGATGAGTTTCACAGCCAATCACAGTCATTTCTGTTGAGCCCTGGTGAACACTATGGGAAATCAGCTATGTTAAAGAACGCACTCAACAGCGCTTAAATAGTTTTTTTAAATTTTGGTAGTAGTACTGAAATTCAGTATCGTGACAAGTCTAATATAGTAAAAAAAATCAGTTCATTTACTTGATTTTGATAAATGGCATCAAAAGCGTGTTAGCTTAGTTGTGTCATTTCCCTTAACTTAGCTGCAGTGTAAAACCCAAAAAGTTAAGGCAACTTAAACCATTTGAAGAAACTGATTGCAACAAAGCATTTAAGTTCAAACCTAATCCTAATGAGTTCTGTGAACTTAATCCATTTGAGTAAACAAAGCAATCTGAGCAAAGTAAAACCCAATAAATGAAGAGAACTCAAACCAACTGAGCACTGTAAAACCCAATAAGGCAACTCAAACCGTTTGAGGAAAGGGATTTTTACTAACCATTTTTGTTAAAAAACGAATCTATATAAGTACTGTCAACTTACTACATTTAAGTTGAAGTAATGAGGTATTTATTTAACTCATTACCTTCAACACTGAGTTTAAGGGCCTACTCACACTATGCCATCCGTACCGTGCCCAGGTCCGTTTCCCGGATCGTTTGAGAAGTGTAAGTGCGCTGAATCGGGCTCAAGCACGGTTCACTTGGCCGGCCCTGGCCCAGTTGGAAGAGGTGTGCCTGAGCGCGGTTTACTTGGGCGGTACGTTTGTAGTGTGAGTGCAAAACGCACCAAAGCCCAAAACTGAAATCGAGACGTGACTTTTAAGGGACTGTTTCATATGGATTTATTAATCATTCTTAGTGTTCAGTGAACGCAAACTGCCGTCGTTTATTAAATACGCAAACCCCTCACTGCATGACAGCTGCGCGCCTTCAGCAGACCTCATTCCTGCAGCACGAGGGCTTTATGATTGTTTATGAGCGCCAAAAGTGGCGGATCTGTTCGGCGAAATATCTGACTGCGTGTCCCCGCATCCCTAAGGACTGTTTGGCGAAATATTTGACTGCATGTCACTGCATAACAAACCGACTGAAACGATATAACTAGAGAAATCTCCACTGTGCTGCTGAGTGAGAGAGCGCTTCTCACTGAACATCGCAGCATCGATGACGTTAGCGTGCCCAGGCCCGATTGTGGTGTGAGTGCGGGCCGTCGGGGGAGACGGGAGGGGGACAAGTGCGCTTTAGCCCGGTTCGAGGTAACTGTACCTAGTGTGAGTTCGGCCTAAAGCTCTTTTCAAATAAGATGTATTAACTTTCAGTCAATTTTGAGTGAAATACACTTATTTAATTTGATAAAGTTGACTGTTGTGGGGTTACAGTGTGAAAATAAGGTCTGGTATTCCTTTTTATTTTCACTATCAATTCAGAACGGACCTTCGAGTCACTCGGAAGATGGTGAAATTATAAATTTGAGTCACTTTCTCTTTGCTGATATACAGCCAAGTACGCATTCCTGTGTGACTTCAGTCTATACTTTCGGGTTTCTTCCCACCACAGGCTTTTAAAATAGCAGCCGCGTGAAATCAGTCCATACTCTAACCACTGATATTGCCCACAATAGATTGTATGTTGGACATGAATTTGATTAGAACTACAAAAGCAGTGTAGTTAAAAATGTAAATAAACTGCAAACATGGTGGATGCGCAAGACCAGTTGCAAGTAAAGAGGCTTTGGTAAAGATGTTTGAATGACTGTTAACTCAATATCTAGCCAACTGGACAATATTTAAACCGCGTTTTCCGTGTTATATTTCATCTGCAACAACAATGTGAACGTATATCAAGATATGTTTGGACATTAATTTCTGAATGCATAATTATCCAAAGACCTGAGGAGATTCTCTGCATGAAAGACTCATGAATTAGCAGATTATCCTGTTTCTGCTTCTCGATAAGGTAGAAAATTAAATATAAAAGAAATGGTCGATTGACAGCTCATAACTAAGGAACATTATGATCTGTTAACGAGGAATTAGAATGTCCCCAAAAGGCTTGCATACTCCGTTATACACACATTTAAAAGTACATACTTTTAGGCTGTAGTACAAGTATGTGAATTGGGACGCAGCAATGGTATTTCCTCTCATTGGTGGCAGTGTTCTGTCAATGACCGGCTCAGCTGTGACCGCTATTATTTTCCAAACATCTTGACTTTATCTTCCTTTTTTTTTTCTGACAAAGTTCAAACTGAGTTATGGCATCTCATGAACCGTACAAGCACTGCCATTTTTTACTGGAACACATGACACACACACAGGACAAGTCCCTCAGCTCAAGCAAAAGTGTTTTGTGAGTTGATTTGTTCAGTTTTTGTTTGTTCTTCATTTGACCAGAATTAAAGCTCTGGTCTGAGTTCAGTGGAAACAGTGTTTGGTCTGCTGACTGGCTTTCCTCATTGGTCCGTGAAACCGTTTGTGTCCATTTTCTTGAATGCAGTCTTCCACTTTTTTTAGTTGACAGTTTTTAAAAATAGAGTTCATTGGGTCATTTCTGTGACGTCTTCAATCTTGCTCTAGAGCAGCTTATTGTTCCTGTTTTATTAATCGAATGGGCTTCTCACACTTAACTCTAAACTCTGTATAAAAAACCCTATGCTTTAATTAGACCTCACATTGTAAATCATTTTCCCTCTGTTGTAAGGTTTAATCATCGCTGATTTTTAAAAACGTTCTTGCATACTTAAAAACAAACACCATAAATCAGACAAGTACAGCACACAACCATCTAAAATGACAGTCTAAGATGATTTGTCTTAAACATTAAAAAAATATGACACACTTTATCTTTAAATAGTTCTCTCTGCTTTCAACACTCTACATCTATTATTTTTGGATGCAGCATTACTGTATTATTGGGTTTAATAATTATAGGGCCCTACAAAGGTTTATTTAGCCAATTCTGTTTTCATTTTTTTCTGGAGTCTGCTTTAATTAACAGATTAAGTCTGATTAATTAAAATTATGAAACTTTTAACCAATTCAAATACGAACATGCAGAATTCTTATGTAAAAAGTTTTATTTATATTTACAGATACTACCTGACAAAAGTCATGTCATCGATCCCAGTTGTAAGAGCAACAAATAATAACTTGACTTCTAGTTAATCATTTGAAAAGGTGGCAGAAGGTTGATTTTTCAGATGAATCATCTCTTGAACTGCATCCCAATCATCACAAATACTGCAGAACACCTATTGGGACCTATATGGACCCAAGATTCTCACAGAAATCAGTCAAGATCCGCAGAGTGGATGGTAACATCAGCAGTCGGAGATATCAAGACATTTGTGCTGCCCATTACATTACAAACCACAGGAGAGGGCAGATACTTCAGCAGGATAGCGCTCCTTCTCATACTTCAGCCTTCACATCAATGTTCCATGAAGGTCAAAGTGCTCCAGGATTGGCCTGCTCAGTCACCAGATTTGAACATTATTAGGCATGTCTGGTGTAAGATGGAGGAGGCATTGAAGATGAATCTAAAAATTCTTGATGAACTCTGGGAGTCCTGCAATGCTTTCTTTGCCATTCCAGATGACTTTATTAATCAGTGATTTGAGTCATTGCTGAGATGTATGGATGCAGTCCTCCAAGCTCATGGGAGTCATGCACAATATTCATTCTTTTTCCACTGCACCATGACTTTATATTCTATACTGGACATTATTTCTGTTACTTGACAAAGTTTTGTCTAAGCAAAGTCAGACCTTACTGTTTTAATGAAATCATTAAAAATCAAGGCATGATCATATTTTATTTTGGCAAAATAAGCGTAATCTAGAGGCCTTTGCCTTTCCTATAAACCACTTCTGATACCAAATGATCAACTAGAAGTCAAGTTATTGTTTGTTGTTTCTAAAACTTGGATAGCCAAGAAGACTTTTGACAGGTAGTGTAGTCTATATCGTGACTTTGGGTGTTTACTCATGCATTTTATTCATTTTTCTATCCAAAATCGGACAAACTTCATGGGTTCTGCAATTTTCTGCATCATGGATATTTGTTTACATTTTTCTTTTCATTCAAAATTTGAATCCATTTGGTGGTTAGACCCTCCTACATAGCTTAACCAATGGTGTAAGTTTGGGGCAAGGCCATTTGTTTTCGACCAATAGCATGAAAGGGAATTGTTTAGGATGTCTGCATGAAAACTAAATATTTTAGCCGTTTTGCTTTGAAAAATACTATAGAAATGATACAAAAATCTAAATAATACTGTCTTAATTTCTATTTAACGCTCACTATCACTGTTAAAACATGATTGTTTCTACTAAACTATCTTCCAGCAGCCATATGAAGTGCATGGCTGCGTCTGAAATCACAGTCTATATAATAATACAAGCAATCCGAGTAGTATATCCAAAAATTCAGAGTATTTAAAAAACAGTAGGTGAGAAGTACCTGGATGACCTACGACTGTACTTCCACTGAGATTTTAAAATGCGCATCCAGTTGAAGCCATGCATTCAAACATATTTTCTCTTTTGTTTTCTCATAATCGAAACTTAATTCACTTGTGATCTCGAAATAACTTGTTTCATCGTGAACTCGACATAAAAAGATGTTTTTTCTTCATCACAAAATAATTTTCTTGCTATCGCAAAATAACATAAGATGTTTTTTCTGCTTATTGTAGGATGTTAGACACGCATATCGCATTGCAGCTTACACTTACCACAGTATTTGTCAATAACTTGCTGAAAGGACGCATTAAAGCAAAGTTAAATGAAACGAAGCAAAAACATTCTCCATAATTAATTCACACATGCAACAAATTATTTTATGCCATCTAGAATACAATACAGCATTGTGCCTTGTGTACCTTTCTGTTTTTAAATATTCGACACAATTTTCAAATGACATTCATTCATTCATTTTCCTTTGGTTTGGTCCCTTTATTCTTCAGGGGTTACCACAGTAGAATGAACTGCCAATTTTATCAACCATATGTTTTACACAGCGCATGCCCTTCCAGCTGCAACCCAATACTGGGAAACACCCTCACATTCACACACATACACTACACACAATTTAGTTTATTCAATTCACCTACAGCGCATGTCTTTGGACTGTGGGTGGAACTGAAGCACCCGGAGGAAACCAACACGGGGAGAACATGCAAACTCCACACAGAAATGCCAACTGGCCCAGCTGGGACTCAAACCAGCTACCTTCTTGTTGTAAGGTGGCAGTTCTACCCCTTGAGCCACCGTGCAGTCCAGGTATAAATATTAGTAATAATGAAATAAATAAAAGCCAAAAATATCGTCATAGTTTAAGCTTGCGAAATTTTGTCGTACGGTGCTGCGAAAAGGAGCAGGATTAAACAAGATGATTAGACATTAAAAAAAGCGAGCGATTGATCTATATTTTAAATTTCTGTCCAGAGAGGTTATGTTTTGATCCTCGATTGGTCACACGCAGTTAAGTGATGCGATTTCGCAGGTCAGAGTTCACCAAGCTTGAACATTCCAATGAAGCGCTCTCCGAAACTTGACGAACGAGCTTGCGTTTCCGGTCTGATGCATTCGCGTGCATATGAATGAAAGTCTATAGGAAGAAAAGTTGTGCGCCCACAGCTTTAGTTTGTGAAACTTCACGTCAAGATTACGGAAAAACAACTTTTTGTTATGTCAAGATAACAAGAAAATAAAAGTCAGGATCATGAGAAAATAATATTCAAATGCATGGCCTCTTAAGACTTCCGTAATGATACCAAGTGAGAGAATTCATGAATGTAAGTTAGTAAAAGCAACGCAACTAAAGTAGGTAAGGTCACAGGGCTGCACAATATATTGTTTCAGCATTGTTATTGCAATGTGATCATTCGCAATTGTCACATCGCGAGTTTACCCAATGTTGAGTCTGAATAGATCATTCCGCAAGTATTTATTAAGCCCTGTGATTGTGTGAGGGTTTTAAAGCATTCAGGCATAACTTTGAAAAATTAAGAACAATTTTATTGAATTATTAATAATATGAAGACTATGCAGTATTATTTTACATTTGATTGTTCATTTACTGTGTACCTGAATACAGTTTGACTCCTTAAAAAACAATAAAATGCTGTTTAATTAATTAGTATATTTTCCTTTATTAAATTTCTCTACACTTAGATTTTGTTTACTATATTTTAATTCACCCCTAAACAGAACTGTCCCAATCAGTCTAAAACGGTCAATTCTTTTCAAGTATTTATTCTACTCATCTCATGAGATTGTATTGATATCGTAATATATAATCGCAGAATAAAACAATATCGCATTGTTAAGATTTTTCAAATATTCTGCTGCCCTGGTAGGTCATGTGATCAGGACAAATAGCGGATGTAGTACACTCGAATTCCATTCATACTACTCGAATTTATACTACAAACAACATACTATGTTTAATGCGTGTGTATTAAATTCAAATTCAAATGTAACTCGTAGGCGATTTCAGACGCAGCCAATGAATATCCGAATGATTTAATTTAGGTTTGTTTGGTTGTTGAACTGCACACCTTCTAGTTCTGCATTGATTCACACTATATATCTCCAGCACTGCAATATACAGCACCAAACCCTTTTCCATAATTCCTCCAATGTACAAGTGTGAAAAGCCCTAGAGATATGCTCTCAAACGCCATTCAAACACACAGACACACATCACCTCATTCATTTCTTGTGCCCAATTCAAATATGACTAAACTAAAACAAAAACAAAAAACTAGAGTCCATATTCGGCCTTCCACTGGTCTGAGAGTGCATTGGTTCCTCTGTGTAGATTGAGTGTGTGTGGTTAAAGTCTCATGAAATAGCCCTGACATGATGAGCTGCCCTTGATTTGAGGCATTCAGAGTCCACACACACACACCTACACACTTTCCTCACAGCCTGGCGCTCACAAACCTGAACCAGGAAAGAGTTTAGGATTGAAAAAGCGAGAGCCAGGAGTGACGTGCACGCTGTAGTGTTCTCAGACCAGCGAGGCCTCGGCTAGTCATAACTCTGTGATCTCTAACGGACTTTCAGACAGGGTGTCGCTGCCTTTGTTTCTGTGTAACGGTGTTGATTTGGCGGACTCTGTTCGGGCGTTGCGTTCGGCGTACAGGCCGCCGTCTGCATGCAAGGCTTCGAGGGAACGAGCCAGAGCCCGCTGGTCATCTTCGGGCAGGCTGTTGAGGTCAGAGGTTAACAGTGTGCCCGTGCTGCCGTGCACCGCGTGTACCCCATCAGGACCCCTGAGCTCGATCGGGAGCTTGTGCTTGAAGCGAAGGGTTCCCCGACCGCCGATGCGCTCTTCATCATCCTCATCCAGGTCACTCTGAATCAGCTGAGAGTGGAGAACATGGATGGATGAATAATGTAATGATGAACGCATGCATTAAAGTTAGAATAGAATTGAAGATGATGCAGGATAGGAGGGTTTTTTGGTGGACGGAAATATGAGTGAGTGAAATAACAGATTGATTTCATGATTATTGGATGGAAGGAGAGATAGACACAATGGTGAATGGGTGAATATGAATGGATATATGGTATAATTGGTTAGCGAATTGGTTAATTAATGGATGGTTGAATGCATTTATGGATTGGTAGATACAAGTATGATGGGGAATAGAAGGAAAGAGTGATGAACATGCATTAAAGTTAGAGTAAAATAGAAGATGGTGCAATCATAGGTGAATAGGATGTTGTTTGTTGGATGACGGAAATATGGGTGAGTGAAATAATAGATTGGTGGATGGAAGGAGAGACGGACACAATGATGAATGGGTGGATATGAAAGGATATATGGTATAAATGATGATTGATTAGTGAGTTGGTTAATTAATGGATGATTGAATGTATTTATGGATTGAAAGATCAATGCAGAATGGGTGGATGAAAGGAAAGAGTGATAAACGCATGCATTAAAGTTGGAATACATTTGAAGATGAATGCCATCATAGGTGGATAGGATGGTTTTTGGATTGATAGAAAAATGAATGAGTGAAATAATAGATTGGTTGGTGCATTGATTGGTGGGTACATTTACATTTACAATTAGAAGGAGAGATGGACACAATGATGAATACGAATTGATATATGGTATAAATGGACATTGATTAGTGAGTTGGTTAATTGATGGGATGATTGAATGAGTTTATGGATTGATAGATCAATGCATAATGGGTGCATGAAAGGAAAGAGTGATAAACACATGCATTAAAGTTAGAACAGAATTGAAGATGATGCAATCGTAGGTGATTAGGATGTTTTTTGGTTGATGGAAATATGAGTGAGTGAAATAATAGATTGGTGTATTGATTGGTGGATGGAAGGAGAGATGAACATGATAAATAGGTGGATATGAATGGATATATGGTATAAATAAACATTGATTAGTGAGTTGGTTATTTGATGGATGATTGAATGAGTTTATGGATTGATAGATCAATGCATAATGGGTGGATGAAAGGAAAGAGTGATGAACATGCATTAAAGTTAGAACAGAATTGAAGATGATGCAATCATAGGTGATTAGGATGTTTTTTGATTGGTGGAAATATGAGTGAGTGAAATAATAGATTGGTTTCATGATTATTGGATGAAAGGAGAGATGGACACAATGATGAATGGGTGGATAAGAATGGATATATGGTATAAATGGACATTGGTTAGTGAGTTGGTTAATTAATAGATGATTGAATGAGTTTATGGATTGGTAGATACATGTATAATAGGTGGATAGAAGGAAAGAGTGATGAACGCACACACGTTAGAACAGAATTGAAGATGATGCAATCATAGGTGGTTAGGATGGTTTTTTGGTTGATGGAAATGTGAGCAAGTATAATATTAAATTGGTTTCATGATTAGTGGATAGAAGAAGAGATGGACACAATGATGAATGGGTGAATATGAATGGATATATGGTATAAATGGACGTTGGTTAGCGAGTTGGTTCATAAATGGATGATTGAATGAGGTTATGGATTGGTAGATCAGTGCATAATAGTTGGATAGATGGATGAATGAATGATTGAATGAATGTAATGATGAATGCATGCATTAAATTTAGAACAGAGGACAGATGCAATCATAGGTAGGTAGAATGTTTTTTCACAAGTTGGTTAATTAATGTATGATTGAATGGATTTATGGATTGCATGGGTGGATAGAAGGAATGAGTGATGAATGCATTAATGTTAAGATAGAAATTTGGACATATGAAATCATAGATTGATGCATAGAGTTACAAGTTGGAACATATATAGATGGATAAATGGATGCATTATGGGTCAATTAAAGGATTGATGGAGGCACAGTAGGTGGACAGAAGGAATGGATGGATTAAGTGATGAATTAATGCATAGTCCGATGGAATTAAAGACGTGATCACAGATGGATACAGTGAATTGTGGATTGACAGATTAATGAATGCAAGAGGGGATGACAGAAGGAAAGAAAAATGAATGGATTAATGCATTATGCATGAAAAGGAGGAATAGCGGGTACAGGTATAGATGGATATACAGCGTTTGAATTGAATTATAAATAGTTGTAATCATAGATTACGCATTGACATGCATGGATAGATAAAGGGATGTGTTTGGGGAGCACAGAAGGAAAGAAAGATAGAATAACAGATGACAGTATGGATACAATAAATGGATGCACAGGTAGATGGAATGATGAATGAATGCAAGATTGCAGAGAGAGAAAAGGAGGAAAAATAAAGATCAGAAACACAAAAACTCACATATTTACAACAGTTTAGAAAAAGGAAGCAAGACATCTGTGAAGTAGTGAAGAGCTGTGAAACTTCAGCAGAGTCACATGACTCTTGCGAACCCAGGCTTTCTACTAATAGGACAGTGAAGTGCAGTGCAGTCAGCCAGCAGTGAGGAACAGGAGTGTAGAGGAAGAGTAAACACAGCACTCCGGTACATCGCCCACCTCTGTGACTGATGAGCGGTCACCCTGGCTGGTTGACTTGGTGACCAGGCGAGCGGCAAACAGCTTTTTGAGTCTCAGGTAGTCATCCAAAACCACATTGAGCAGCGAGCCCTGATTGGATGGCAGCATTGGTCAAGTGGCACCTTATGAACTGAATCGCTTAACATGAATTCTTAATCTCACAAAGAAACATGACCTTACTGTATAGTCTTATACTACTAAAACAAGTCTAGCTTTGGATAAAATAACAAACGTAAAAAGGTTATTCACACTTTGAGTCTAAAATGCACTCAAAAATGTTTTTTTTTCTTTCTTTTTTTTGTAAGAAGAAGCATATTCTGTGCCATGATGGTGTGAAATAATTGTTACTGTAAACAATAGCTTGCTATTCTTGTTTGTAGCATGGAAAGATGCATTCTGTGTGAATGGCCCCTAATGGCTGATCTGAAAATACATTTGAAATAAGTTTATGTTTGTGTCGGCTGGATGTAAATTTGTAAAGCTTGATATTTTTTGCTTGTTTGCATAGACTGATTATACACGGTTGCCATTTGTAAAAGCAAGGCTGAGGCTGCGGTGAGGATGAAACCCGGAAGTATCGTTGGGAGTTACATATAAAAGTTTTGTTCTTGTCTGTATATCTTATTAGCGAAGAGAAAGTGACACAAATTTATAATTTCACCACCTTCCGAGTGACCCGAAGGTCCGTTCTGAATGAATGGTGAAGATAAAAAGGGATATCAGAGCTCATTTTCAGCTAAGTTAAGGAAAATGGCACTAGTTAGCTAAAGTTTTCGTTCCCAAACACGTTTTAGATGCCATTTATCAAACTCGAGTTAATGAACTGGTTATTTCACTATATTAGACTTGTCATGATACTGAATTAAAAGAAAAACTGTAAATTTCCAGCTAACATTTCGATGGCTTTCTTAAAACAGCGCTGATTTGCCATTGTGTTCAACATAAATGCTTGTGATTGGCCGAGAAGGTCATTAGTTCACCCATCACTGTTTCCAGAGCACAAACACAGACGAGCGATTTGCTGGATGATTCGACTGATCTTGATGGCTGCTTCGTGCTCCAGTCCCCGTGTATCTGTGTTTGCACTGGGTGAAGAGCAGTAAACTGAGTGCAAACACAGATACACGGAGACTGGAGCATGAAGCAGCCGTGAAGATCAGTCGAGTCATCTGCATTTAGCGTCGCTTCAATGTTAGCAGGAAAAAGACGGTTTTAAAAGTTCAGTACCGGGACAACATTATTATAGACAACACGAGGGCATGCTACAGAGGACTGTTTTATCGCTTACCGGGCTAACTTACATAGGCTGAAGCAGGAAAGCGTCCCCATGGTGTTTAACTGGTGCCATGAACTGAAGCCTTGGAGGACACTTAAACGTATTACTCTTACAGACGTTGTTTGATGCTAAATTGCTTTTAATTGTTTAAATTAAACTTACTGAATGATATTAAAGTGATGTTTACACCATATCTGCACTTTGAATTTGCGGCAACAGCTGGAGGTTTGTAGTACACAGCATGTTACTGCAATGTTTACAGTGCTGGTTCTATACCTCCAGGTTTCTTCCCACCGCAGCCTCGCTTTGGTTCTTTAAAATGGCGGCCACATGAAATAAGCGTATTGGTTGCTATCAGAAAACGAATTTGGTTTGTTTGTTTGTTTGTTTTTGAGTTAAAGGTATCATTCACCCAAAATTTTACTCATTATTCACTTTCCCTCATGTGGATGCAAACAGTCATGAAAAAGAAGATATTTTGAAGAAAGCTGAACACCTGTAACCATTGATCTCCATAGTAGAAAAAAAAAACAAATACTATGGAAGTTAATGTTTCCAGGTTTCCAGTTTAAAAAAAATATCTTCTTTTGTGTTTAAAAGAATAAAGAAACTCAAACAGGATTAGAACAAGTGAAGTAATGACAGTAAATTAAAATAAAGATTTCTGGATGAACTATCCTTTTAGGGCTGGAAACATTTTTGCCCAGGTTTACAAAAAGGCACATAATACAAAAATCTATTTTCCCGCTATAGACAACAATTCTCTCCAGTGTAGAGGAATGATGTCATGCTCAGTAGATAAAATGGTTTCTCTAAACCCATTTACAATGCTGGTAAGTGAATAATGAAGAATGTTTTTCAAACTCCAGCCAGTAGATGTCAGATCTGCAGTGAATGTTCTCACCTTGATGGGCCCTTCTCTCATGATTTGCCCTAGTTTGGCAATGTTGTCATACTCCTGAATAGCAGCTCGTAGATATCGGTCATCCTCTGGTTTAGTGGCCTGAGGCTCCCGTCCAAATGTACCCTTTAGAAGTAAAGATATATGTTTAGTACCCTATAAAGCGAAAACTTTAGCTATCTACAAATGCATAAAAAGAGAAGATCACATTTTTTACAATCATAATTTTTTGTGCTGGACTGTCAGTGGAGAAATCAAAGCCTGGATCTGGATCAGGGTAAAAATCTAATATATTATCATTTTCTAATATATTATAGTTTTAAATTTCAAGTTAGAATTGTATAAAATATTTATAAACACTCAAAATAAACTACAGACTTATTTTAGTTCGCAGGAAATTTTAATGTGACCTTCACATAATTTTCAATTTTTTTTAGATAAAAGTATTTAAATAATTATTTGTGTATGGGTCGTAATAAATACACAGACTAAATTTTAATGCCTTTTAAATATTTTATTTACTATTTTAATATTAGGTACACCTTACTAGTACTGTACACCCTTTTGCCTTCAGAACTACCTTAATCCTTTATGGCCTAGACTCAGCAAAGTACTAGAAATATTCCTCAGGGATTTTGGTCCATATTGACATGATAGCATCACACAGTTGCTGCAGATTTATCAGCTGCACATCCATGATGCAAATCTCTCTTTCCACCACATGCCAAAGGTGCTCTATCGGATTGAGCTCTGGTGACTGTGGAGGCCATTTGAGTATCGTAAACTCATTGTCATGTTTAAGAAACCAGTCTGAGATGATTCATGCTTTATGACATGGAGCATTATCCTGCTGGAAATAGCCATCAGAAGATGAGTACACTGTGGTCATAAAGGGATAGAAACGGTCAGCAACAATACTAAGATGGGCTGTGGTGTTGACAAGGTGCTCAATCAGTATTAATGGTCTCAAACTGTGCCAAGAAAATATCCCCCACACCATTACACCATCACCACCAGTCAGAATGGTTGATACAAGGCAGGATTGATCTATGCTTTTATGTTTTTGATACTACCACCCGAATGTCACAGCAGAAATCAGGACTCATCAGACCAAGCAACGTTTTTCAAATCTTCTATTGTCCAATTTAGCCTGTGTGAGTTGTAGCCTCAGTTTCCTGTTCTTAGCTGACAGGAGTGGCACCTGATGTGGTCTTCTGCTGCTGTGACCATGTCTACATGCCTACATGCATTGAGTTGCTGCCATGTGAATGGCTAATTAGAATTTTCCATTAACAAGCAGTTGGACTGGTGTACCTAATAAAGTGGCCAGCAAGTGCAAAGTTTATTGTTTTAATTATATATTTAAAAAAAAACAGTGAAGAAGTCACTTTAGTAATCTACAAATGCATAAATAGAGAAGATGAAATTTTTCGCAAGCAATATTTTTTTAATTTGGGTTGTCAGTGGAGAAATCGCGGTCTGGATCACGATCAGGGTAAATATTTCAATTAAATAAATGTTATTGTTCCATCAAAAATATTTAAAAACACTCAGAATAAACTATAGACTTATTTTAATTTCCATGACATTTTAATGTGACCTTACACACAAAAATAAAGGCACGCGAACTGTCACTGAGGTGGTACCTTTTCAAATGGTACACATTTGTACTTAAAGGGTACATATTGGTACTGTACCTCAAAAGTATATATTAGTACCTAAAAATTTTAAAAGGAACACCTTTGTACTTATTAGGTACTAATATGTACCCTTGTTGTGGCATTAATATCTACTTTTTAGGTACAAATTTGTACCTTTTGTGAAGGTGCCAGCCCAGCGGGTGGTGATCATATTTTTTAATACAATTATTTAAACAAATATTTATGTGTGGGTGTTAATAATAATATACAGAAACAAATGTAATGCCTTTTATATATTTTATTTACTATTTTAATATGAAGTTTATTCTTTAATAAAAAAATTATTTAAATAAAGTGAAGGAGTCACTTTAGGAATCTACATGTTATTTTGAGTGTGTGTATTACATGTGTTCGAGCTGGGCTGTTCCAGAGGTCTGCAATGTCACTCAGGTCTTCAGGAAGGTCGTCCTCGTGCTCCGCCTGGGCTGCTAACTCCAGATTCCTGCAGAAAGGGTCCAGCCACACTGGATTTGCTCTACAAAAGAGAGACAGATCATCATTGTGATACAATTCATTAAACTACATCATTTAGTCCAGGGGTCTCAAACTCAATTCCTGGAGGGTCACAACCCTGCATAGTTTAGTTCCAAACCTACAGCAACACACTTACCTGTAGGCTTCAAACAAGCCTGAAGCCTGTGTTTAATTAGGGTTGGAACTAAACTGCTGAGCAGAGTAGAGCTTGACTGCTGTGATTTAGTCTATTCCAGATAGGCACAATCATTCCGAACATAGTTGGACAGTTTCACCGGTGTAAAAATTGTTCAACCTCAAAACACGCAATAAAGAGTGTGACTCATGCAGGTGAGTGGGCTTGACAAACCACCTGTAGAAAACACATTCTTGTTGACACTTTAACTGTCCCTTGCACCAGTTTTGCACCAGACACTTTCTTAAAATCACTCATTATATCTCTTTAAAAAAAAAAAAACATTGTGCATTTATGACGTGTGTTTCACACAGATGAATGTGTATGACAAACCACCTGTAAAAAACACTATTCTCCCTACCCCTTACTCTAGCACTTAATTCTCTGAGCACTAATAGTTCACTTGTATGATAAGCACTTCTTGTGTTTATTGCCTCTACTTGTTAAATGACTGAATGCCTCAAGACACTTTGGACAAAAGTGTCTGCTAAATAACTAAATGTAAACCCATGTGACCAGTGTCTGGCTCTCTCACCCTTCAAACGTGTACTTGTTAGTGTTGGGCATATCCAGAATATCCATCAAGCCCTGATTTCCTGCAGATAAACAGAGAAAGACCAAACACACTGTTACTGTAACAACACAACACCATGCCAGCTCTTCTTTTAAAGGATTAGAATCTGCTTCCTCCAAACAGCATGATGGGACAGTCCCAGCAACTTACCTGTGGAGCCGGCAACTACTGCCTTCAGCTTCCTTTTATGCCTGTTAAAATTAAAATGTAAATAAAATGAGATGCTTGCAAACCCCTTAGATCGGGAAGCATTTAACAGGAAGTGAGTCTAATATTTTAAGAAAATCTAATCCTTTATCATTAGAAGTGTTAAAAAGTTTGCACAAAAAAAATGAAAATGTATTCCCTCTGAAGTGGATCAAATCCTTTATGAGTTTCTTTGACTGTTGATCACAAAAGAAGATATTTTTGAATAATATAGACTTCCATGTAAGGAAAAAGGCTACTAGTTATTAACATTCTTCAAAATATCTTCTTTTGTGTTCAACAGCTAAAAGAAACTGAGGATAAATTCGGAAAAAGTATAAAGTAATTGTTTTAATATATAAATTTGTCTATAATGGTTCTAAGATTATATAAAATATAATGTCCGAATCTGTTCAAGAGTACTCACACTGTGCGGTAATACCAGTTCATCAGGATAAACAACATGGCAGCAAGAAAGAGTAAAACTGCCAGAATGATGATGGCCATCTGAAACACACAAACACAAGTTTATGCTGTTTACAGGGTTCCCACACTTTCATCAACAGCAGATTCAAGGACTTTTTAAAGCACCATTCATTTAAGTATCAAGCACCCCAGCATATGTAGTGCAAATAAAGTCCTTACTGTACTTAACATTTCACTTACACTTAATATTTAGGTCACGCTTTATTTTGATAGTGGTTTATTTTGGTGGGGTTAGAGTTAGGGTTAGAGTAAGTTGACATGTACTTAGTTTCTTATAGTCAGTTAAATGTCTGTTAAAGGAGCAGAATCAACAGATTTTATGCAGAAAGTCTACTATTTAAATGGACCATCAAAATAAAGTGTGACCAGTTTTTACGTTAAAAATGTCAGTGTAATTTTTAAAATTTTTAAAGTCATCTTTAAAAAACTTTAATAAAATGTGCTGAATTTGATACTGGTAATGTGTAAATGCGATTTCTGAAACATTGCTAAAATATCAGTGTTCTTGTAGTGTGATTTAAATTCAATATTTTTAATTTAAGATTTTCAAATTTTGAATATTGAGTATAAATAAAGGGGAAAAATTATTAAATCAACAAAAAAATTAATAAAAAATAAATAAATGAAAAAATAAAATAATAAAAAATAAAATAAATGAAAATAAACAAAATATTGATAAAAATAAGTAAATGGAAAAAGTAAATAAATCAAAAATAAATCAAAATTAAAAAAATGAGAAAATAATCAATAAAAAGAAGTAAATGAAAAAATTAATTAATAAAAATTAATTAATAAAAACAATTAAATGAAAAGAAAAATAAATTAATAAAAATAAAATAAATAAAAATAAGTGAATAAAAAATATTAAATAAAAACTAAATAAATATATGAAAAATAAATAAATAAAAATATTGCTGGTTGTGGTTTTATTTCAAAGCTAAAAACAAATGTCATTTTTTGAATGTATTTGTTTATTTAACAGGAACATTGCTATACAAAGACAGACGATGCAGCGTACTCGGGGCATGTAGCATAAAGCTAATTTAATTTAATTTAATAAAAAAAAAAAACATGATAATGCCAAAAACATGCACATTTCAAATTTAATTCAACCACTTTCAAAGACTTGTGTTTGTTTTTGAACTCTTTCCAGGCCTTGAATCCCAATGTCTGAAATTTAAGTAATATTAAGTACTTTCAAGAAATGTGGTAACGTTTAGAAAAAAATATTGATATAGACTATTTTGAGGGATGTAATCAAAAACAATGGTGCCAATGCATTTCCTGTTTTAAATTTTTAGCTTTGGAGAATCCAAAAAGAGCCCCATATTGATAAATGATGTTATGATGTTTTAACATTAAGTTATGATTGAATTGCTTTTTGTTACAGTTATGAAATAGTTTGATAACAAGCAGGAAATGTTTATGGGCCAATGACATCACCACATTGAAATGGTACTAAAGCACATATAGACACACACACGCACCTGTAATGTGGTGAGGTCATCCGGTGCGCGTGCAGTTACAGCAGGCTGGACATCAAGAATGTTGTAGTTTCGAAAAAGATTCCTCAACTGCTCCTTGTTCTCGTCGATCATCTGAATCACTCTGAAAACCAATGATCAATTGAGACTGTGGATAACACTATTCAAACACAACAAATCACTGTATAAGCAGGGCTCTTTAACTAGGAAAACCTATAAAAGCATCTAGTTTTTGGGGGTTTAATAAAGTTTTGATTATTAAATAGAGGCAATAAGAATTGACAAACAAATGTTTCTTGGGATTTTTGATAATTACAATTGATACTTAGTGTGTTTTTGTGCTAGATTAAGCCAATCGTGGATAAATAACAGGGTTTCTACAGGTTTCATTAAGTCAAATTTAAGACATTTTAAGACCTTTTTAAAACCATTATGAATGAAATTTTAGACTTACACAAGGCTTTAAAGAACTTTAATAAAATGTGTTGCATTTAAATCTGGTAATGTTTGAATGCATTTCTAAAATATTGATAAAATATCTGTGTTATTGTAAATATTTGAGTTTAATATTTTTATTTAAGATTTTCTAATTTTTTACATTCAGTTTTTGACAACTGAGTATAAAAAAATAAAAAATTTTATTAATTTTAAAAATTTAAACTAATGAATAAAGAATGTAATTATTAAAAAATTCAACAAATAAAAATAAATAAATTAAAATAAATTAATAAAATAAGTAAATGTAAAAATAAAGTAAATAATGAAAAAAATAAAACATAAAATAAAGAAAAATAAACAAATGAAAAAAGTTATAAAAATAAAACCAAATAAATAAAATAAGTAAATAAAAAATATTATATAAAAAATAAAAAAAAATAAATAAATAAAAAAAATTTAAATGACAACTAATGCCTTTTCTTAATAGTCTTGATCTGAAACAAGGTGTAAAACTAAATCTAAGTGTCACACAAATATTTAAAACAGTCAAAATAAATGATAAATCCATGGTAAAATGTTCCCAACATATTATATTATATTATATTATATTATATTATATTATATTATATTATATTATATTATATTATATTATATTATATAAAAATCTTTAAATTATATTAGAATGAATATTATCAACATTATTATATATAAATACAGTATACGCACATGCATGGAAGTATATGCAACCTTATACAGTTAATGTTTGAAATATAACCCTTACTTCTCCACATCCAGAATACGGTTGGTCTGCTTGTTGACCACATGAATCAGCACATCAGTCTGAGCGAAGTTCACTCTTCCTTTTTTATCCACATGGAACTAAAAGAATAAAACATCCCATTCACTCATTTGCATCACAAGAGAAGTATTCAATCGTACACACAAGTCAGTTATAATAGTTCTCATGTCAATAATCAATACACACACACACACACACACACACACACACACACACACACACACACACACACACACACACACACACGCACCTGCACATCATCAGTGTTGACTATGGCTCCTGTGATGTTGGACAGCAGGTTTATGAACTCCTCCTGAAAGAGCCGGACTCGCTCTGGGATCTCATTAATGACAATTTTCACCCGCTGGTCGTCTCTCAGAATGTAAATGCTCACCAGAGCTACGTCGCTGTGTCCGGCCAGATCTCTCGCCAAAACCTCCACAATAAAATAACCCGGAGCGTAAGCCATAAAGAGGTCAAACGTGCGGATGATTCCGTCAGTCTCACCTGAAAAAAAAACAAATGATCAGGACATGAAATTCAAATACACTGATCAGTGAGAAAGTAGAACATACAGACCGATGATGAAGACGTTTCCCATTTCTTCAGAGTCATTGGAGTGCAGTTTGATGTAGCGGATGGACAGAATGTGATAGAGAACCAGACTGTTGTTGCCAATGTCATTGTCAATGGCCTGAACCCGGATCAGATCCGAGCCCACTTTAGCATCTGCAGCAACACCTGACAGAAAGAGAGACAGACTGGTAAATTCACACATCTCCACAGTGATTTCCTCTGGGCTTTAAAAAATATGTAATAATCATAATGATAAAAACATACATTAAAATGTAAAGGATTTCTATAATGAATAAAATAAAAAATTTAAATAATACATATGTAAATAAATATGTAAAAATGTATAAATATGTTATAATTTAAATAATAAACACATAGGAAATATGTAAATTAATATTTTTATATTAATATATAATTTATTATTAATATATAATTTAAATATTTAAATTAACTATATTAATATTTATATTATACAATAAAATAAAATACATTTCTAAAAAAATAATGTTTCTGATTTATGATTTTTAGTTAGGGATGTAACGATTCACAGTTAGTCGATTGAAAATCAATTCAAATATGTGACAATTCAACAGTAAAATGTTGAATGTATCGGAGAGGGGTCTGGATGCAGACCTGGTGCAGTGCAATCTGAGCTGTGTCCAATGCTTTGTAATGGGCTCACCTAACCCCACCCCTAACCCTACCCCTCATAGTGACGTCACTCGCTCCATTTGAGTGCATAGGGTCTGACATTGCATCGCTGAGTGATGCATGTCAGCTTGCATCTATCTGGCTGCATCCAGATACTATTGATGAATCGCGATACAGGTTTTGAACAGAGGGGGCACTGTTTACAGGTGATATTTCTGTAAAAAAAAATTTAAATCCCAACACACACAGTAACAGTTTGTTTATATTAATGAGTAATCTTTAGTTTGTATTACTCTTTCTTGTTTTTAAAATAGCAATTTAGTTGTAGCAGAAAATATATAATATTTTGCAAAAATGTGCAGCATTTAAGAAAAAAACGAAAGGGCTCTTGTTCACCTTAAATTTGTTTAAAAAAAATTAAGTAAAAAAATCGTGACTAAATCATGAATCACACCGAATCGTGAGTCAGGTGAATAGCTACATCCCTGTTTTTAGCTATGCATTTTCTTCTGAAAAATGCGATTTCTTCCTCCATATTTACAAATCTTTTGTTTTTGTTTTTTTATTCAGTGGTCTCTTAATTTCTTCTTTATAATTTATTATTATGAATGATCAATTATTATATTAAATGGATAGTTAAAGACTCCACAAATACGCATGTTAAAGACTAAGGGCCCTATCCTACAACCGGTGCAAGGGGCGACGCAATTGTTGTTTGCTAGTTTCAGCTTGGCACAAGAGTTGCTTTGACGTTTTGCGCTAGGCTGTTTAAATAGCAAATGCATTTGCACTCATTTGTGCGCCCATAGGTGTTCTGGTCTAAAAAAGGAGGCGTGTTGAGGCGCATTGCTGGCGAGTTGCTATTTTGAGGAACTATAATAGACTGTTTAATAGACCAGATCAAAGCCGGTCTATAGTCCAGAGCGCGTTAGTTGTGCGCCTCGCTTACACATCGCTTAATACACACAGGGTGTACAGCAATACGCAAATATCTTTACATATGAAAAGAATTAAAGGATTAAAATATTACAAAACATATTATTTTCTAGTCTACATAAATATAAAAACCTTTCATGCCTTCAACTCGAGGGGGCTTTTTCAGTTAATTTATAACAATTTGCTTTTGTATAATGTTATTATTATTAGCAGTATTGTTTATTATATGCATATTTATATTTGTTTTATTAAAAACAAGCTTAGGTTTGTCCACCTGTCAAACTTTTGTACCATTAGGAGCATAGCATGTGTATTTGGATATAACTCAGTTTTCTGAACACACTTCGTTATTATTTATTTAGTCATTTGCTGGAAATAGAACTGAATTTGGAAATAGTTTTGAAACAAATCTTTGCACTTAACAAACAAAATTATTTATGTATAGGCTAATGGATGTTTGTGGGTACAACAAGTTTTCCAATCCACGAAAGTGAAAGTAAAGAATGCGGAGGCTCGTCTCTCATTCTCGCCTGTATGCTCTGTTAAACTGTTTTCTTACTAGTGAAACGCTCAGCTTTGACATGACTGTTTACCTGTGGTGTACTCCAGCTTCGTGAATCTTGGTGACTGGTCATTGATGTCCTCCAGGAAGATTCTCACCTCCTGTAATGTGGGGTCACGGCTGGGGTCAAGCACCTGAGCCCGCTGTGACCTCTGACCTTTCGGAGGAGTCCAGTTGCGGTTACTTGAGGCTTTAACGATGATGGAGTACACTGGGATTTCTTCCCGATCCAGATCTTTCTTGACCCGTAAAACACCACTAACACTCAAAGCAAAGTTTCCACCGGTGTCACCTCCTAAAGAAAATCAATGATGGAGTTTTAAAAAATGATCACCATTCACTGAATACAATCAGTACCACAAAAGTGCAAACACTTTTAATAAATAGAGATATCAAAAATTGTTGCTATAATTCTGTCTAGTAAGATAAAGGGCCAGGACAGAAAAAATAGCATTCAATAAAAATATATCGTATTCAACACAGTATTATATGCACATTTATAGAAATTGATTTGATCATTCATAATCCAATGCATACAGAGCATCTGCTGACTTCACCTAACATACCTACTATAAACTGGTAAGTAAGGGCTGTATATTAGCATGCTATTTTGACCATAGTCGTTGTTCTGCTTACGTATACACAATTTCATATATGGCAATACATTTAAATAGTACAAAGTACAAATATAATGTACAAGTTCATCTATCTGTCCATCTTTCTTTCTTTTTTTCTTTCTTTCTTTTTGAAAATCTATCTATCTATCTATCTATCTATCTATCTATCTATCTATCTATCTATCTATCTATCTATCTGTCTGTCTGTCTGTCTGTCTGTCTGTCTGTCTGTCTGTCTGTCTGTCTGTCTGTCTGTCTATCTATATGTCTGTCTGTCTGTCTGTCTGTCTGTCTGTCTGTCTGTCTGTCTGTCTATCTATCTATATGTCTGTCTGTCTGTCTGTCTGTCTATCTATCTATATGTCTGTCTGTCTGTCTATCTATCTATCCATCTATCTTTCTTTCAGTCTATCTTTCTGTCTGTCTGTCGGCCTGTCTATGTATTTTATTTATTAGAATTACAAATATATACATACAAATATACATACAAATATATTATATACATATACAATATTTTGTCTTATTTCTAGTCCAAATATATTGAAATTCTAAAGCCAAGAAGCATTTTTAGACAACTAAAAAATGTTTTTTGTTTTCAGAAATATAAGTCAAAATTAAGTGTGTTTTTCCTTAAAACAATGAAAATATACTGCCAATTGGATAAGCAAAATGTTTTCAGTTTGAAATAAGATTATTTTACCTCATTAGCATTAAAGGGGTGTTCCACTACAATATCACATTTTAAACTTAAGTTGATGTGTGATGAAGCTGTGTGAACATAAACAACATCTCTGAATGTAAAATGCTCGAAGTTCAATGCAAAGTGAGACATTGGCTTTTACAGAGTTAGCTTAGCAAAGCCTACAGTGAACAAAGTTTGGGGACAACAAAAAAGGCACATTCGAGTTAATGATGTCATAAAAGCTTTAGGCTACGAGTATACACCCCGTGCAGTAAAGGGACATGGCCAGATGCCCTATAATGTTATAGCAGAGATGCTTCATGGTAACATTTTGTTAGCTGACCAATCAGAGCCTTTTGTGGGTGGGAAATTCAGAGAAATTGGGAAATATGACCGTCATTTTCATGTCAGCTGAGTAGTAGTATAAAACCAAAGTAAGATATATGAAAAAATAACGTGACTTTCTACAAGTGAAGCATAAGCACACATTGCTTTGCATCTTATAAACAAAACAAAGACTTAGTTATCTGGAAAATGGATTTTGATTTAAGAATTTTTAAAAATTCAAACTAAAAACAAGCAACAAAAACTTCAAGCAAAAATAGTTTTTTTGCAGTGTAAATGTTCAAACATTTTAACCATAATTATATACATAAGTTCATATAGAGTCGGGAACCTTTTTTGGCAAGTGCATTTTTAGAGAGCCATTGGGGATATATAAGCATCACATGTCGAGCAAGTCCATGTGTTAAGGATAATTTATAGAAATTTTTTTTTTTCGCCATTAGCACTCATGAATGTTGTTTGAATTTACGTGCGCAAGGTTACCATATAAATGTTAGTTGCTTAACCTTTATTGAAGTTCAAATCAAGTTAATCCACAGTGCTGTACATGCGCATTGAAATGTCATTTTATTTTTATTCTTAATCATTTTGCTGTAAAAATATACAAAAAAAGGTCATTTTAATTGTATTTTCAATAGAAAACTGATTTTTAGAGACAGTTTTAACTTTTTATTGAAGGGAGACAGCTGGAGAGCCACATATTTTTGGTCAAAGAGCCACATGTGTCTCCCGAGTCATAGGTTCCCTACCCCTGGTATAGAGTAAGGCCACATATCAGATTTCATTATCGGGGCAGTTTACATAGGAACGTTTCATTTCAGAATCTTTTGCTGACGCAACAAAGTTGTGCAAAATTGAGCATTTCACTGGTAACTTCAGGAGGAAATAATATATTAAGAAAGTCAGTAGTTGATCAAGAGTGTTCTGTCTAAGTTCACTGACCTTCAGAAACAGTTAAAGTCAACATTATTAGCCCTCCTGTAATTTTTTATGTTAATGATGTTAAACAGAGCAAGGAATTTTCACAGTATTTCTTCTGTATGAAGTCTTATTTGTTTTATTTCAGCTAGAATAAAAGCAGTTTTTTTATTTTAATTTAAAACAATTTTATCTCAATATTATTATCCCCCTTAAGCGATATTTTTTTTTTACAGAACAATCATTATACAATGACTTGTCAAACTACCCTAACTTGCCTAATTAACCTAGTTAAGTCTTGAAATGTCACTTTAAGCTGAATACTAGTATCTTGAAAAATATCTAGTCAAATATTATTTTCTGTCATCATGGCAAAAATAAAATAAATCAGTTATTAGAGATGAGTTATTAAAACTATTATGTTTAGAAATGTGTTGAAAAAAATCAGAGGTGAAGAAACAGTTACTTTAAATGATAAGGGATAAACTTCTACTCCTTGAATGAAGCACGACTGTGGAGCATATTTAAGGTGTACTATTGTGTCCGCACCTGCGATGAAGTAGTAGACGATGGCATTAGAGCCTTCGTCTGCATCCACTGCTCCAGTCACATTACCCACAACAGTTCCAGGAGAAGAGTGCTCCGGTACAGACAGAGACTGATACGGCAAACTTCCTCTCTGAAACACATGCAATACACAAAAATCAAGACTTAAGCAATAAGCGGTGAGAAAATGTCCAAGCCTTGCAAGTTATGACGTAAAAAAGTACTCCACACTATGTCTACTGTGTTATATCAGAACTATAATCTTTAAGCTGAAAACACAATGTGCTACAAGCTTTCTGTAGTCTTTTGAAGTATTTTAGTGTAATTCTAAACATGCTGAACAAGCTTCTTTTTGCTATGCCATCTTATTTCTAGAAAATAAATGAAAGAATAGTTTTTTTCTGATCCCAATGTAAAACGAAAAATGATTTATTAAATTAATGAGTAATGACTTACAGAAGTCACTAACATGTACCTCAGTGTGACAGCAGTTTATATAGTCTACCAAAAAACCTTTCTACACATATACATGAACATAATATACATAGTATATTTAGAAAACATTATAATTTGATGACATTAAAGACTCTAGTTATCAATCACAGCACAAAAAGGTCCCAAAATAATGATTTATAACTATGTGCTATGTTGTAATAATTTTTATTTATGTGCTGTTGTGCTTCAAAATACTAGCTTTATGTCAGTTATTTTTATCACCTAACATTACACTTATAATTGTATTCATTTTAATAATTACATACTATAATAATTATGTTGACTCATTTTCCAAATTGTTGTTCCATAAGTTTACTTTTCACTATTTTGCCTAAAGGTTCAATAAAATACAGCATAAAAATAGTAATAAATTAAATACTTTGGTTATATATCAGGCTTCACTGTATTTATTCTACTTCTGGCCTACAAAATCTACTTGAGAAAACTGTATCAGCTGTTTTATTTGTTTATTTTTAAAATAATAATAATAATTTAAAAAAAAACTTACCGGAGGTTTAAGGAAGACAGGTTCATTGTCATCAATGTCAGACAGAGCCACCTGCAGTGGCTGCATGGTCTCATAAGGGACAGGCTGCCCTAGGTCATACGCCACCACAACCAGCTACACACAAACACACAGATTTACATTATTTACTTTTTTGACACTTTTTTTTCTGTTTTCATTTCTAAGCGTTTTGAATTTTTGTCATTAACGCTTTTCCCACCAGCATTTTTTTTTTATAGTTGCCAGCCACCACCGCATTTTTGATGATTTTCACCTAAATCTGACAGCCCTCAAAATGTTTTCTGCCGTATCACCAACCGAGCCCCTGCTTTTAACCACACATTTTTTTATTCTATATCCATGTGTTCATGTTTTATCATCATGCTTTATATATATAAAGAGTGTGAAGAGTTTACATGCAAAAGCTCTTTGAAAGCCATTTGATAATTTCTACTAAAAGTAGCATTTTTCTCCTGTTTGCAGGCTCAGTTAAGAACTTTGACTAACTGCAGTCTAGCCAAGGGCTCTGTATGAGAAAGTCTTACCTATGTCTGTGGGTGTCACTATTTAAAATTAAAGCACAGCTTTCCGCTTATAATGTCTTATTGCTCATCGCCATAAATTAAAATAAGGACGCATGACAGCTGAGCGGGACAAAATAAACCATGAAACTCTGACCAATGTAAGAAGAGTTTACTTGCATGTGACTTGTTTTAGCTCTTTTGGTCCGTTTAGAAACTTTGCTGTGTGAAAGCGAACCGCACTAAGAACAAAGAGCAACATTGTAACAATTTAAATCCTTGTTTCCGAATAAATTAATCAATTCACAGGTGTGAAGCACCCTAAAGCATGAGGTGATGTAAAAAAATTATCCATTTAAGGTGGAAGTGACAAATTACAAGCTTTGGATCTTTAAATCAGGTTTATATCCTCTAAAACCTGAATTTTGTCAGTTTGGGAACACACTAGCTTATAAATATCCTTAAAACTAACAAAACTAATATCTAAAAAACTGGTAACACTTTATTTTGATGGTCCATTTGAGTATTAGTAGACTGTCTGCTTAATATCTGTTGATTCTGCTCCTTCAACAGACATTTAACTGACTATAAGAAACTTTGCAAGTTCATGCCAACTTACACTAACCCTAACCCCAACCTAACAGTCTACTTATAATCTATTGAGAATTATGTAGATGCAATGTAACTTAAACTCAACAAACGGACCATCAAAATAAACTGTGAGCTAAAAACCTTTTAATTTCAAGGGTTTATTAATGACCTTTCATGCCTCTCGATTGCATGATATTGGGTCAATGGCAGGGAAAGAGTTAAAATGCAACACTAAACATCCACTGGCCTTTGATTGGCCTTGGTTATAAATCAAGACTTACGCTGTACAGGGCTTGTTTCTCTCTGTCCAGCTTAACCGCAGTAGTGATCACTCCTGTCACAGCGTCAATATGGAAGTTCTCCCAGTCTCTGTTCCCAGCTCCGGTCTGCAGGAAACTGTAGCGAACCTCTCCGTTCACCCCTTCATCCTCATCTGTGGCAAACACTTCATAGACTACCAGTCCAGGAGGCTGTTCCTGCATTGACAAACACACACACAAAACATAAGAGAACGTGATGTCTGACTTTATTGAAACACAGGTCATCTAGTGTCAAACAGCCCTGATATAGAGAATCAAATATGACAAACCACCATGTGACAGATCTGGGTCAAAGCATTGAACAGCAAAGACTCATGTTTATAAATTTCTCCATCAAATGCAATATCATATACAGTTGAAGTCAAAACTATTTGCCCTCCTCTGATTTTCTTTTTCAAATATTTCTCCAATAGAGATTAATAGAGCCAGAAATTTTTCACAGTATGTCTGACAATATTTTTTATTCTGAAGAAAGTCTTGTTTGTGTTATTTTGGCTAGGATAAAAGAAGTTTTAATTTTTTAAAAACAATTTTAAGGTCAAAATTCTTATTTTATTTTATTTTTTTAAATCATTGAAAAAGTTGTTTTTAACCAGATAAACAAGTTCTTAAGCTCCAAACGATGTTTAGACAATTTTCAATCTGGTGTCAGAGCACATCACAGTACAGAAAGCACTCTTATAAAGCTAATCAATGATATCCAACTAAATAAATATTTAGGCAAACTAACAGTGCTGGTATTGCTCGATCTCACAGTTGCATTTGACACTGTTGATCACAGCATACTTTGGAAAACTGGGTTGGGCTGACTGGGATCAGATCTTACCTTGAAGGGAGAGGTTACTATGTCAGTATAGCTGACCATAGGTTGAGGTGGACACCCATGACATGCGAGTCCCACAAGAGTCTCCTGTTCAACCTTTATATGCTCCCACTGAGCCGAATAATGAGAAAGAACCAAATCTCCTACCAAAGCTATGCTGATGACACTGATCTACCTAGCCTTGGTGCCTAATGACTTCAGCCCCTTAGACACCCTCAATGCATTGATGAAATTAACAATTGGATGTGCCAAAACTTTCTTCAGTTAAACAAAGAGAAAACTTAAGTCACTGCATTTGGGAATGGAAATGAGGTTCTCAAGGTGAATGCGTACCTTGGCACTAAGGGTCAAATGACAATAAATAAAGTAAAAAATCTTGGTGTGATTCTGGAGTCATATCTGAGCTTCAGTAGTCATGTCAAAGCAGTTAGTATTTCAGCATACTATCATCTCAAAAACACTGCAGGAATTAGATGCTTTGTTTTCAGTGAAGACTTAGAAAAACGTGTTCATGCTTTTATCAGCAGCAGGGTGGATTACTGTAACGGCCTCCTCATGGGCCTTCCCAAATAAACAGTCAGACAGTTGCAACTCATCCAGAAGGCTGCTGCCAGGATTAGGACCCGAACCAGGAAATCAGAGCACGTCACACCTGTCCTGGGGTCTTAACACTGACTCCCAGTTACATTCAGAATAGTTTTCAAAGTATTATTACTTGTCTATAAATCACTAAATGGCCTAGGACCTCAGTACATTTCAGATATGCTCACTGAATAAAAACCTAACACATTACTCAGATTAATAGAATCAAGTAAATTAGAAATTCCAAGAGTTCAGTCAAAGCAGGGTGAATCGGCCTTCAGCTATTATGCCCTCCATTGCTGGAATTAGCTTCTAGAAATGATCAGATGTGCTCCAACATTAGGCACATTCAAATCAAGACTAAAAACACATCTGTTTAGCTGTGCCTTGACTGAATGAGCACTGTGCTATGTCCTACAGATGTCTTTCTTTTCTTTTTCATTCTTTTCTAACCTGTTTTAACATATTTTCATTTGTTTTAAACATTTTTAATTCTTTTAATTTCTTTTTTCTAGTTTTTTTTATTCTTGTTTATGTAAAGCACTTTGAATTACCATTGTGAATGAAATGTGCTATATAAACTTGCCTTGCCTTGAATAGTAGTACCTTAAAAACATTGAGTAAAATATTATAAAATAAAAGAAATCAGTTATTAGAAATGTGTTAAAAATATATTCTTTCAGGAAGAAATTGGGGGAAAAATACACAGGAGGACTAATAATTCTGACTTCAGCGATATATAAAAAAATAAAATGAATAATAACAATATACTACTTTTAAACCTACATCTAAATTCATGCTGTGTCATGGACCATTTAGACTTGACATTGCTTCTCAGTTAATTATCTATTAATTATCTTTAAAAATATGTATGTTCTCATCAAGAAGGCAGAACAAGTGACTGACATTCAGAAACAAAAGCGGAAACACATATTTGTGTACAGAAGTGTCTTTGTGCTACTTTTGGTGAATGTCAAAGTCGATGAAATCAAAAGTGGGGGACATTTTTTAAACATGCTAGTCTGAAACATTGTGTCCTGAAGTGCTTTTTGTTTATATACCAACATATCAAATAGATCATGATAAAACGGGGCCGAGGGTCTGCATCTGATATTAAAGATTAATGACAAACACACGTAGAGAATCTTGCAAATTTGCTCACTTTTGTTTGATGCATAAAAAGGGATATTTTGTACTGCTTGCATCTTATTTGTATCAATTTCAAAGATTTTGTTCATTTCAGACTTCTAGAAGTTGATTAGCAGTGTTAATTTGAGATCTAGCTTTACTAACCTACATATATATGCTTTAATGCTTATGTTCAGTGGAGAAATTACTGTCAGATAAACACCCCATGTGACAGATTTGGGTCAACAGTATTGAACGGTGAGGATTCATATCTATATGTTCATTCATGCATGACATTTTAGTCAGATTTTTTTTCTTCATTTAGAAGCTATTGTCTTCTATTTAGTGTTTCTGAATCTAATCCGATGTGTATTTCAAGAGTTCGCACGTAGCTGATGATTGATAAAGCTTATTTGGCATGCTGTCTCAGGAGAGAGCCCTGAGTTCAGAATATCCTCGAGCCCAGGGCTCCCTATAATTTGAAGGACGAGAGGAGAGTTTGAGCTCAGGTAGGTCTCGAGAACTACCCTGCTTGTGAATGTGCTGAGATATATCTGGCTTAAGGTTGTCCTAAGGTGCTATTTTGGAGTAGTCAATTTACTTATGGTTTATGTGTTTGGACAGTGGGAGGAAACCCACGCGAAGATGGGGAGAACATGCAAACTCCACACAGAAACTCCCACCGGCTCGGTGGGGGGCCTAACCAGGGGCGTTCTTGCTGTGAGGAAACAGTGCTAACCACTGGGCCGCCGTGCCGCCCTATCAGAGAAGGGGAGGAGTAGGGGTGGAAGGGGGGATTCTTCAACACGAAGATGACTGGAGTGGAAAGCTCTGGTTATTTATAGTGCAGTATTCATCTGATTGAAGCAATATAAGGATCTGATGAGGTACCAGCTGTGTTCAATAAGCACGTGATCCTCTCAAAATGAGTTTATAAATAAACCACACTTAAAAGGGTAGTTCACACACAATTATAATTCTGCTCACTTACTTCAAACCTGTTTGAGCTTCTTTCTGCTGTTGAACACAAAAAGAAGATATTTTGAAGAATGATGAAATCCAGGTGCCCTTTTTTATCCACAAATATGTAAGTCAACAACTACATTCTTCAAAATATCTTCTTTTTATGTTCAACCAAAACAAAATAAACTTCTAGATTTGGAACCACTTGAGTCTGAGTAAATGGTGAGCATATTTTCATCTTTAGCTTAACTATCCCTATGAAGATTGCTTACCTCGAAGGGAACTTACACAATTATCTCAACATGCTCAAAATACCAACTGCACTATATCTTAGAGCTCTCTGTGTCACTGGGGCTGGTTTCATCACTTGTGTCCAATAATAAAAAGCTTAACAATGAAATCTGACACTTAGTCTTGATCAAGCAACATGATCTGGTTATCATAAAAATACAAGAGCAGACCACACAGGTAATATGTCTACTGCATGTTTCAGCTCACCTAACCAACAAAGATGTAACACATATTCCCTATCAATTACTCTCTGATGTGAGAAAGACAGTGAAGTTGTGAGATAACAGAGCACATCAAAGTGGATGAGTTGTAATTTGTGAGAGAGAAAAAAAACATGATTTATGAATGCTTTAGAAATAACACTGAGTGACTAGCCGCATTTCCACTATCGGGCCAGTGCGAGCCAGGGCTTTAATCGGGCCGGGGCGGGCCAATAGCCCGGGAGGTTGAGAAATGAGGCTGAAATCATGTCGCGTTTCCACTGTCGGGCTAAAGCTCACAGCGCGTCACGCAAACACCGGCCACAGAACGTCCCCGAATCAAACGTCACACAACCCGCCCACTTCAGCGGGAATGAGGCAGATAAAGCACACCATAAATCATCACGAAACGAAACCATTAAAATGAAGACAACCGAAACAAACAAACGACACGTTACTGTACAGCAGTACATTATATATCTATACGCACAGACCTGTGTATTTCCATTCATTACATTTGTTTACTCGCCGACCGACTGCATTGTGCATGGAGTGCTCTCGCCACTAACGCAGGGACCCAACACAGAGAGCGCACACATCCATAATATAAAGCCACAGAAATTCTCCTTTATAACTCGATATGGCATGTATTTTTTAACATCCTCGTTTTGATAGAAGTCGTGTTAAGTTTTCAGCACAAGAGCGAGTAGCCTAATAAAATATAGCCATATTTGTTGCGCTCGGCAGCTATTCACTAAAACTCATCATTTAAAGTTTCATTTATAAATTTAACCACGTCAAATAAAAACATAAACAGTTGTTTGAGGATATGGAACACATTTTGTGTTTGGACTTCCCCCATATGCGTTTAAAGCAGCGAGTGCTGCGCAGGACTGAGTGACAGAAAAAAAGGTATAGGAGATTCTGCTTTCACTCACTCAAATAATGCTCTGTTTGCTCGATTTGATTAATATCATCGTATCCAAATACTTTATAAATATTTACTTACATAAATATTTACTTTATATAAATATTTCAAACCTTCTCCGGTGTTTATTGTTTTTAAAAAATATCGAAAATCTTTTTTTTTTTCAGACAGGTCTTTGCAAAATGAAAGTTAGGCTATATGTGGCTTTAAAACGGTTTGATTTATGTATTGTATATAGGCTACCTACATTGTTATAGTTAGCTTTTGTTTATTTTATATTGGTTAATTTATTTAATGTGATTATATATATATCCGATATTTGTAATTCTTTAAATTATATTTCAATATAGGCTACCTTAGGCTATTTTATCAAGATATGACAATATATTGTTTAAAGTCTACGAAAGTGGGCACGTATTTTGTTAAGTTTATGTCTTTCTGTTGTATTTATATGTGTATTATCTCCAAAATAAATAAAGAAAAAAGCCGCTCGCGGCATAACAGAGCTGTGAAGGAGCGCTTTTGCCCGGTCTCACACACACATACAGGCATCTAAACGTGCACAAACAAACAAACATTTTAAACTTGACAAAAACTCTCGAAAACCTTTACTGTCTGATGTGTTTTTAATATGGTGTAAAGATTATTATGCGTTATTGAAACATAAAGGAGGACGCAGCAAAGAACGTCACTATAAATTAAAACTACTTTATTATTTTATGCAGCAGCCTTACATTTAAAAGGGAAACATAAGGGTGATCATACGCAAAAAGACCCCAGACTATAAGGCTAGATGTTTTCTTTCCCTTATTTCTTTATTTGTTTGGCGCATGTACTCATGTGCGATCAGAAAACTGCCCGCCTCTCCTTTCACTCCGCCCCGAAGCCCCAGCTGGCCCTCCTTGGCCCAAGGTATTCGGCGGGCCGAAAAAGGCCGGCCGCTGGCCCCAAGAAAGCCCCGCTTTGGCCCGATTAGGCCCCGGAAGTGACAGTGGAAACGCCACTGGCCTTGGCTCGCCCTGGCTCGCTCGCTTTAGGCGCGATAGTGGAAACGCGGCTACTGACTGAGTGTTTTTCAGCAGTACACACCTCTAGTATGTGCATAATGGTGCCATTGGCCGGGCGCACAAAGATCGGTCTGTTGTCGTTGACGTCTATGACAGTGATTTGAAGACTGGCGGTCCCCCAGAGTGGAGGTCTGCCTTGATCAGTCGCCACCACCGTCAGATTGAACCTCTCGAAACTCTGCAGTAACCGCAGAGAGCGAATCAGCCCAGTGTCAGGATCCAGAGAGAACGCATCTGTGATGGAGAGACAGAAACACATTAACAACAATGACAGAGGCAGGTTTATCTAAATTCACAATGACTTTACTTTTCAGTGAATGAGTTTGAATGGGTATTTAATTAAGGTTAATTTTAAATTAAAGGTAACCTATTATGGTAATTTTTACAAGATGTAAATTAAGTCTCTGATCTCCCTAGAGTGTGTATGTGAAGTTCCAACTCAAAATACCACACAAATAAAGTGTTATGACTCTTTGAACTGCCCCTTTTAGGCTTTGATCCTGATAGTGCCATTTTGGTGAATCTATTGCTTCAAATTCAAATGAGATTGTGCTCTTTTTCTAAAGAGGGCGGGGCTACAAATGCCTATGCGCCAGCAAAGTCTACATCCTATGCTAATAAAGGAGAGATCATCACTAATGGGCGGGGCTTTCCCCCTCTGATGACACATACTAAGGGAGAATGTCAATCAAAGTGTTTCTGCAGTAGGAGTGTCAAAATTAATTGTTTCTTCGGTGCACCGCGATGCAGACGCGGACAATTTGGTATCGATTCAGTAATAACCATAACCGGTTATTATGTCGTGACGTCATTTATCTCCTATGCGCTCTGTCGCGAGGGAGGTGAGCGCCGTTATTTACAACACTCAATGAGCACCATAGGCAAATGCTTAGGGCGCTGTATATCCAGTGGGGCGCCAGAAATGAGCGCGCTTCAGTTGGTTTTGTTTTCGATTTTCCTGACACACATTCAGTTATAGACGGCAATAACTCAAAAAAACGCTTACCCTAAAAAGATCTTAAGTGTGTTTCCTACAGAAAGACAAAGCTGGTTATGTTTCACAGTTGTCTTTCTTTTTTTCGCTCGACATTACGAGTAGTGCTCCGTTTAAGCCCTTGCAGTCTGCGTTTACTTTAGCCGGCAGAGCTCGCGCTGAGAGGAGCTCTCTGTAAGGGACCATCGGAAAAGTGCTTATTTATTTAGTTTTTTTCGTTTTTCTGCTCCGCTCAGCGCGAGCTCTCCCTGTTGCAAGGGCTTAAGTGTGTTTGTTTGTGTGTGTGTGTGCGTGTGTGTGTTTGTTTGTTTGATGCTGTCTATGTTTGTGAATGTGTTTGAATGAGAGACAGTGTGTTGCTGTGTGTCTGTGTGTTTATACAGACAGCATGTTATAGCCTCTCCCCGAAAATAAATTAAAAAATAACACTATATATGGAAAGCATCGTCAATGCACCGAGATATCAAATTGAACCGAATCGATGGCATGATAATCCGATAAACCGAACTGTGAGACCAGTATAGGTTCACACCTCTATTCTGCAGACTGTTTTTTTCAAGTGTGTTTATAAAAAATATATATTAGTGTTTTTACTATTAGAAGCTGGCTAGATTCACACACAGTTGCACACAACTATGCCCTTATAAAAATGATTTTTGCATAATAGGTACCGTTTAAGCAAGCGTAATTGAGCACTTTACAAAGAAGTGATACATTGATCAATAAAAAAGCAAACCATTTAGTGGAAGATGTACATTACAACAAAAGAAATGTCCGGGACAAGAAATATGGGACTAATATATGTTCATATAATAAATACAAAGTTATATACATATATATAGTCAGGTAGTGTATATGCATTCAACAATTCAGTTTTGACAATAGTTATTTCTAAATTATTCTCTATATTATAGTTCATTTATTTTATTTAGAAATAACTATTGTCAAAACTGAATTGTTGAATGCATATACACTACCTGACTATATATATATATATATATATATATATATATATATATATATATATATATATATATATATATTGGCTGATAGCCATGAGATATTCTGCCAGCAACAGCACACAAAGGCCTCTTTACCTTTGTGCATTACTCCACCCACATACAAGCAGAGGACGATCCACAGTTTGACAAATATTCCTGCTGTTGGGCAACAATGTACTTTTGGGGCTATTTTAGTCAAGAATGTAGTTGTTTAGATTGCAACTATGCAATTTATTTAAAAGGATAGTGCCTATTTTAAAATATTTTTTCTTTCTGAGAGACAGCGTGTCAGTGTCTATTAGTCAAAGACAGTTGACGTTGTCTATCCCCAAGATGGCGCCTGGGCCGCATAATAAGCTTAGAAGATTAAATCTGTGTTTTTTTACTGTGAATAAGAAGCTGAAAAAACGGAAGCACCACGATTTTTAAGGTGGACCGGATATCGTCAATACGAAACTGCGAATAAGAAGCTGGATTCAGCCTCGTCCCTCCTTATCGCAAACACAACAGCAGTCTGGTAGTGATTGCGCTGCTTTTTTTGGGGTTAATTATTGTGATATTGTAACGTTCGCTTAATGTTTTATATGCATTGTGTATAAATGTCATGTCCCCTTTAAGAGGACTTCTTCTGTAGATATTTTACCTTTAAGATGCAATCACGCATGTATATGAGCTCAGTTAAGTTCTGGCAAGCTCTGAGGAGAAGTGTGTGATGGTCACTCTAGAGCTGTATCATTCTTTTATTTTAATAATGTAACATTTTTTTTGCGATGGATGTTTGGGTGTCTTTTTCTTTTCCTTTGGCTTACTCATTGTCATTGACTGGCGTGTATGTAGTCGACTGCACTTGGGAAAAACGCATAAAGGCCAATAGGAAGAGCGAAATAGTTTGTCTCCTTTTTTTTATTCCTTAAAGTCTCCGGGTAAACAATGGGACACCTGGCACCTGTCACAATACAGACGGCAACAGAGAAATACTGTAGACTGTAATAGACTGTAGAGAGATTTCTCTGTAGACGGATGGCATTTCATGTCACGTTCAGCCTTATAATCTTAAAATATGAGCAAAATCAGCTGTTTTGTCATCACTTTAGGAAATGACGCTATAAAGATTCATTCAAATACTGGCTCTAAAGTGATGTTGGTGAATTAGTAATGGCTTCTGCTGTTCTGACGTCAGCTGCAGATGTGAATGAATGGCGGAAGAAAGTAGTTCCTAATACAAAAGGGTTTTACGCTCTCCATGTTTCACTATTTTTTTTATATACACGATTGTGCCGTCAAACTGTTGTATAAACACAATATCACATGAGTAGCAGTGTGATATGGCTGTATATCAGCACTGGTGGGACCCAAAGCACGCCTCCCACCAGCACTGATATACAGCCATATCGCACTGCTACTCGTGTGACAATTATATCATCTTCAATAATTAGATAACATATTATAATTTTAAACAATATTTATTATGTATCTTTTACTTTTTGCTCAACAAATCTCCTTCATTCGCTATGAAATGCATGCACGTTTTGTTCATGATCTACTTGTTTATCATTAATAGAATTATCGAAGTCACTGCAAAATAAAATAAAATTTTCGGAAAATATTTCCTCTAATGTCATTTCAAATTCCATTACCAAAAGCTGTGTGCCAGTTAAATTCATTTAGAAACTGATTAAAAGTCTAATTTTCATCTCCAATTTTTTTCTAAGCCTTATGTCTATATTATGTATGTATATATGAATATATGTATGTATGAATGTATGTATGTATGTATGTATGTATGTATGTATGTATGTATGTGTGTGTGTATGTGTGTTATACCCGCTCCAGGGCCCTGTAGACTGTAAGTGAGTAATGCATTCTCCCCTTCATCGAGGTCAGTGGCCTTCATAGTGATCACTGATGTGCCAACCGGCTCGTTCTCAAACACACTAGTGGTGAAGACTCTCTCTGAGAAACGTGGACGGAAATCATTGACATCCAGCACTGTCAACTGCACCTGAGAGACAGAGAGATGCAGAGGTGTTAAAATGGAGCACAAAACAAAAACTCTGCTTGTTTTGCCAAGTTTCTGAGGTTTCCTCATGCAAATCTGCTCGCACGAAACTGAAACTTTCTGCTGCAAAATGCAAACGTGTGCAAAAGAGTTGAGCACAGGTTGGGAATACAAACTTATATAAATAGCAAACTTATATAAACATCATTCCAATTCAATAAAGTTAACCAACTAGGCTCATAAATGTCGATTTGTATTTGCATTTTACGTCCATATAATGGTTATGCTTAGTCTGCCTTGAACATTGCAACAGCTGATGGTATTTTAATTTTCTGCTTGTTTTGCTTCTGAACTTCCACTTCCTCATATTTTTAAAGTGTCAATAGAGGAAGTGTGAGCCGAACTCACAATCTTCAGCAGTTGTGAAACTTCATTTTCACAGCTGACGGTCTCTTCATATCCTCTTTAAACAGGAACTGGAAGTGAAGGAGACTCCGCCTAGACTGAGTCAGTGTCTATCGTGTTCATATAATTTGTTTGTTTTTTTCTTTGATCTGCTTGTGATTGTGCAGAGTTTTAGAACAGGTTGTTTGAATTTTAATTAATTTAGAATAAATGAGCCAGATATACAACGTACTTTATTTAGCAGCTCATTTAAGAGTGTATTATGGCTCGTTTCCACTCAGTGGTACAGTATGCTTTTTTGGCCGTTTCGATTGTCAAAATGTACCAAAAAGCAAACCCTCCCGTACCACTTTTTGGGTACCTTTTCAAAAGAGTACCCAGCACAACAAAAGGGTATCAAAAGGCGGAGCCAGACATGCAGCTGAACGCCATTGGTTTACTATGATACGTCACTAGCTCGTGCACAAGCCAGGAGAGCGAAAACAAAGGAAGCGGCATTTTTAAATTCACAGCAGAGACATTACACCGTAATAATATATACATATAATAGCGAGCCATGGTCGACCCAAGCTCAAAAACTTTGTCGTCATCTTGACGAGCAGCCACAAAGCTAAGAAAAAGAGCAGAATCTACCATGTGCCCCGTTGTTGTTTACAAGGCCATCTAAAGCATGATCGGTTTCGCTTTATTGTGTGCACTCGCTGCGGGTCTATATTAACAAATTATAATAACAATTTTTTTGAGTTGATGATATTAACATGTGCGTGATTATTGAAGCGGATCTGACATCCAATCCTTTCAGAAACAGACAAATGCGAGAGTGACGCGCAAAAAAACAAAGAAGCAAATGATTCTTTCAGCTACCTAAAACTGCCATGTTTAATTATCATCACCTTTTGGACTATTATGAACTCAGAAATACTTTCTAATTAGAGGTTATTTGTGTCTGTGAAAATTACAGACACAGATGAGGGGTTTGCACTGACCCTGGACTATATGCTGTGTGTTGTTTTTTAACCCAAATAAGGACTAAATGTCTGTTGTGTGTAGTTTTTCAGTAATTGGTAACATATCGCAGACTGTAAAGGTCTTTATGTGTTCTTATATGTTCCTATATGCATTTATTTATTTATTTTATACAATTGCAAACGCTACAGTAGGTCATTTTTGCTTTTTTATTGATCTGCAGTTATGATCAAATCATGTTCATATAAAGGGTAGTAATGAACATTCATACACAATTATCTGTGTATAAAGCCTCTGTTTTGTGAAAAGTCCTTCTCATATCGTATAAGAATGACCCGTACAGCTTTACTTTTACATTTCCTCAAGCAGGAATGACCTCAACGGAAACTTTCTGTTGTAAACCACACCCACCTTTGGTGCCCTTTTGGCAGTGGAAACACAATGCTCATAAAGGTGACCCGTGCCGACCCATAATGTACCATACTGTACCACACAGTGAAAATGGGTCATTAGGCTAAACCAGGGGTGTCCAAACTCGGTCCTGGAGGGCCGTTGTCCTGCATATTTTAGTTCCAACCCCAATTAAACACACCTGAACCAGCTAATCAAGCTCTTTGGTATACTAAAAACTTCAAGGCAGGTGTGTCGAAGGATGCTGGATCTAAACTATTCAGAACAACTGCTCTCTAGGACCGAGTTTGGACACGCCTGGGATAGACTTTCTATAATCATGTTTATATGTTGTAATTTTATGGTTTGTGTTAATTATTCAGATGCAATTAAAGCAACTTTTATGTAAACTAACAAAATTATTACATTTTACAGCCCCTCTAGGATTAAACGGTTGAGTTTTATCATTTTTTTTTATCCATTCAGTTGATCTCTGGGTCTGCTGGGAGCACTATTAGCTTAGCCTAACATAGATCATTGAATCAGATTAGACCATAAGCATCTCGCTCAAAAAAGTTTCGATGTTATTTTTTTTATCAGTTGTTTTTGTTAATAATTTAATATTTAACGCTTGACTCTTCTGTAGTCTTTGTGTACTAAGACAGACAGAAAATTAAAAGTTCCTATTTTCTTGGCCGATAGGGCTAGGAACTATTCTCTCATTCCGGATTAATAATAAAGAAACTTTGCTGCAGTACCATGGCTTCAGTAGGCAAAATATTACCTCTAACCTGATTTCACCAAGTAGGGCATGATCCTAGATTAACATCAACTGTATGTTGATCTTAGAACAACATTCCAATTAGCCAACTGTTTATGTTAAGTTTAGGTTTACATTTAGGTTTTTGCACTTCTACATGAGTGGTATCCAATTATTATTGCCCTCTGATTCTGGGAATAATTTACAGTTATGGTTGGGTTTAGGGTTAGTGAATAGGTATGGATTACATTTTTGAACAAAATTTGGGTTCCAGGATCGCATCGTACATGGCAATATCAAGATGTGCATAATATTATGCAGATTTTAAGTGGAAGTCCAAGTATAGGGCTTGGTCCTGGGGACTATTTTCAGCTGCTGCACAATATCACTGCGAATAGGAAAGTAATTTACTATTTTTTGAGTGAGATGCTAATGGTCTACACTGCAAAAAAAGCTTTTCTTACTTGGATTTTTTGTCTTGTTTCTAGTCCAAATATCTGAAAATTCCTAACTCAAGAAGAATTTTCTAGACAAGAAAAACATATTGTCTTGTTTTGAGAAATAATATGCCAATAATAAGTGAGTTTTTCCTTAAAACAAGCAAAATAATCTGCCAATGGGGTAAGCAAAATAATCTTACGTCAAAAGAAAAAACAAGATTATGTTGCTTACCCCATTGGCAGATTATTTTGCTTGTTTTAAGGAAAAACTCACTTAATATTGGCACATCATTTCTCAAAATGAGACAATATGTTTTGCTTGTCTAGAAAATGCCTCTTGATATTAGAAATTTTAGATATTTAGACTAGAAACAACACAAAAAATCTAAGCAAGAAAAGCATTTTTTTGCAGTGTAATCCAATTAAATGATCTATGCTAAGTTAAAAATGCTCAGACCTGGAGATCAGTAAATGGGTTAAAAATGGTAAAACTTAATATTTTAACTCTAAAGTTAAGCCTATTTTTATTACGTGCTCTTTTAAACAGCCAGAACTTTCCTTTTTTCCAGCTCATCCACAGACTGTTTGTACCTGAACAGAGTTTTCTCTGCGGTTATTGGGGCTGCCGCCGGGATTGTCCCTGGCGTAGGCTGTGAGAGTGTAGCGGTCTTTGGTTTCTCTGTCCAGAGCGGATAAGATGTAGATGTCACCCTAAAAACACAGTACATCAACATTATAAATATATAACAGTATACATATATACCATTTTTTTGTCTTTTCTTTTTCACCACATACTCACTGTAGTGGGAGTGATCCCAAATTTGCCCTCGCCATCTACTAGCCCGTATTCAATGACAGAGAACAGGCCGGAGTCTGCATCTGTCGCTCTCACGCTCACTATAATAGTGCCGAGTGCAACATCCTCAAATATTGACTTCTGCAGATTCAAGCATATACAAAAATTGGCTCACATTTTATTTCAAAGTACAATTACTAAACCATTAACTATGACTTTTGTCTCAATAAACTCCTAATGTGATGCTTATTAGTAATTATTAAGGCATATAGAAAAGGATCATGCATAATATGTCCTGTATAAGAACTAATAAACCGCCAATAAATAAATAATAGGTGGCAATAAGCCACTAAATTCTAGTGAGAATTGGATTTCAAAAATAAATTTACCAAAAATTGTGGAAATTTATTAGGTTTAACAAAAATGAATTTAATAACAATAAATAAATAAAAACTGCAAAATGGTGCAATTAAATTATAATAATAATTTCAAAAATTTTATTATTCCTATCATGCTAAAGCTACAGTAATGCTTAGAATGTATGCCTGAAACAATGAACTGTATCAAATTAGCAAAAAAAATTATAATAATGATAATATACACAGTAAACACCAAAAAATACACATAAACACCTTAAATAACTTCCTGAACATAAGCTATGGACTTTTGGAAAAGCCTTACTCTGGCCTGTGCTGACATACTTGATATAACGGCTGCTGAAAAACTGGGTTGTTGTCATTAACATCAATGATGCGTAGATAGACAGGAAGCTCAGTGAAGCGAGGAGGCGAGCCATGATCCTGAGCACGAACCGTGAAGTTCAACCACTGCACTTGCTCAAAATCCACCGTCCGATTGGCCACAATTTTACCTGCGGGTAAAGATTTGGAAGATCACAATTTAGACTGAATATAGAGTTATATAACAAGGCCTTATAAGAAATTTCACCCGCAGAAATGCAAATGAGTGTTTGTGTAACCTGTAGATGGGTCTTCAAGTCTGATGTAGTTTCCACGAGGCAGGTTTAGGAGCTGGTAGATGATCTGTCCGTTGGGTCCTTTATCAGGATCCACAGCTGTGACTGACAGCAGTGTGGTACCAGGCACAGCACCCTCTAGAATGCTCTCGGAAAAGTTCGCCACACCGAAAGGACGGAAACGAGGAGCATTGTCATTCACATCCAGCACATTTATGGTCAGTTTGGCTGTGGAGGGAAATCATGATGATAGAGTCTGAGATTTCCAGGAAAGACAGATATTTCCAGGCTGGTTTAGTAGCTTTTTTCTGTCAAATTAAACTATTTTTCAATAATCTCCATATTACAATTAAAAAAGCAACTTTAACCACTCAAAAAATTGTTTACATGATATAAATTATATTTTACATCAACTCAATAATAATATAGTTTTTTTTTTTCAAAATGTATTTTTTGAGCACACTAACAGGCCACTTTATTAGGTACACCTTACTAGTACCGGTTTAAACCACCTTTTGCCTTCAGAACTGCCTTAATCCTAATCTCTGGGATCAACAAGGCATTTGTGCCCACAGTACTGCCGCTCACTGGATATTTTCTCTTTTTCAGACCATCATCTGTAAACCCTAGAGATGCTTGTGCATAAAAATCCCTGTAGTTCAGCAGTTTCTGAAATACTCAGACCAGCTCTTCTAGCACCAACAACCATGCCACTTTCCAAATCACTTAAATCACCTTTCCCATTCTGATGCTCAGTTTGAACAGCAGCAGATCGTCTTGACCGTGTCTGCATGCCTAAATGCATTGATTTGCTGCCATGTGATTGGCTGATTAGAAATTTGCGTTAACAAGCAGTTGGTCAGGTGTTCCTAATAAAGTGGCCGGTGCTTGTATATTATAATACAATAATAACTATTAGTTACCAAAAAGTTTGGGCCTCACACATGCTTGGTGTGCACAAATATGAAACACTCCACACAAGTATGAGGCTTATTGGTTTTTCATGAGGCTCAATACAAACATATGGCTATTCTTAATTGGAAAATTTGCAACACAACAGCAGAAAAAAAATGAAAGAGACAGAAAGATTATTACCGTTCGGTACACTGACCGACATTTCAATAACATCACTGGCGTTGTCATGCACTGAAACTATTATCTCAAACGTGGCGACCAGCTCTCGGTTCAAGGGGTTTCGTACAAACACAGCACCTAAAAGCAAAGACGGAATCAATTAATAATACAGCAAAGCACATCCTTTAGGTAAATATTGCATTTATCTACTTCATAGAAATTAGATTTGATATAAAAACGTACAATGTGTTTGACTGCTAAATTACAGATAAAGATGTAAAAACAGTCTTGTTCCATGTTGAAATTCTTGATTCTGAAACAAGTCAATTTTGATCACAGTTTTGTTAACAAATGCGCTTTCCTCAAACATTAGTAGCAACCATAGCAACTCAGGAACAGTTGCTGTAGTCTTCATTCCTCTGTGCGATCTTTCGGGTGTTGACAAGTGCTTCATTAGATCAACCAACTCACAAATTAGTTTCAAAATATTTGTAATGAGGTACGTACCACGTTACAATGAACTATTAGATATGCCCTTGTCATATGTACTGTCGCTCCCTTACTGTCTGGTTGTGACGGACTCAAAAGTCAGGTATTAGGAGATCTAACATATCACAACTGATGAGAATTCAGTCAAACATTGTGTTGCAAAGAGCTAAATTAGTGTTAACTTGAATATAACTGGCAAGTAATTATAAAATAAGCTGGATAATCAATGGCCTGCAGTGAGTTAAAGCAGTGTTTCTCAACCATGTTCCTGGAAGACCACCGACACAGCATGTTTTGGATGCCTCCTTCGTCTGTCACACCTATTACTGGTCTTTCAGTCTTTGCTAATGAGCTGATAATCTGAATCAGGAGTATTTGGTAAAGGAGACATAGAAAATGTGCCGAGCTGGTGGTCCTCCAGAAATGTGCTTGAGAAGCAGTGAGGATTTTGAATGCACTTTATGTTGCGTGGTTCCTTGCATCTGCATCATGCATTTAAAATAAAAATCATGCAATTAAAATTAGCGCACAGTAATCCAATGACTATCCCTTACTTTTAATGTTTGTGTTTGTATATCAATATTGAATGATTGCAAAAATTACGTCAATACATCGATACGAAATACCTCAGAAAAAGCTAAGTAAAATGAAAATTAAACACAGAGTTACACAAATAAACAAATAAAAACTGATTTCCACATCAAGCCGTATATACACAGTCAAAATCATCACATCAAACACCGAAATGGTTGAAAAGCAATTTACAAATTAGAAATTCCATGCAAATGTCAACCTAGCCATTAGAAAAATAAAGTTTTCAACAAAATAGCGAAACCCTTTCTAACTTTTTTCGCATACGCTTCTATTTTAAAGTACTGTAAAAATACTCAAAATGTCACTGTCAATGTTTTTAAAAAAAACTCTATTTAATTTACCAAAGGCCCACAAGTGCCAAATTCACATCTGTCACATACACAATGAAGTCTTTTCCTCATAAATCCAAAAATGCTAAATAAAATCAATAATTTTTGTTCAAAAACTCTGTTTTGTTCTTATATAGCCAACTTTGATCCTTTTAAATAGCATTATTACTTTTGGGTTGTGCAGTTTAATTGCTGTTAAATTACTGTAAACTCCAACCCAGGCTCATTGTGAATAGGTACCCAGATAACCAGAGGGACGTCTGCTCGCAGTTTTTGTTTTTGCAATCCACCAGAGGCCGCTGTGTACACTTTTTGATGATCTCAAATTTCTCTTGCGCGTCCTTTTCTCACATAAATCCACCAGAGGGCGCAATATACACTTCAGCCGACCAGACCAGCTTACTTTCAACAGACTGACTGACTCAACCACCCCTTCCCTAAACCAAACCGATAGTATGTTCAATCTACTTTTTCTAGCAATCTAGAAAAAGAAAAGCTGTTGTGGCCGCGTGGTTTCACCATGTTTTAAGCCAGATGTTTATTTATCTTATTTAATTTTTTTTTTGCTTTTGTTTTGTCTGGTTTCTGGAATTGTTCTTTGCCGAACTCAAACCCCGTCGTCACAGTCACTTCTGCTCCGCATCTCAAGTTCACCAACATACACAGCGAGCCACTGGGCAAACTGGTAACACTGGAAAAGCCATCCACACAGAGGTAAGTGGTGAGCTGGTAGCACGAAAAGCAACAGAAGCCGTTAGCGGCATCATACAGCGCCGTAGCGTACATTTTAAAAATGAAATGCAGCCAGGTGCATCTCTGGCTACATAATTCGCACTCTCCAGAAATGTAGACGGCTACATATCCACAATGAGCCTGTGTTGGTAAACTCACATACTTTTTGGTCACATCCATAACGTGTGTTTATTTTTTTGTAAAATGTTTACAGATTGATATTTTTCTGACCCCATAACTGTGTGGTTAGATGTTTTGGAAAATTTAAACAGATGTTTCAATACAATATTAACATATACTTTCTCTGTGTATTTATGTTTTGGGTTTTTAATGCAAATGTCACATCCATAACGCTGGAATTTCTCAAATACTATTAATTGTAAGTCCCTAAGTGTCTGATGTAGTTTGTTATATATAATCGCTCACCTGTGTGAAAGTCAATCCCAAACGACTGCTGTAGACCATCCACTGCATTATTCCCATCATCCTTTGCTTCCACAGAGATGATGTAATACTCCAGACGAGGTTTTAAATCAGGATCCTCTGCGGCTAGCGTAGCCACGACTACACCAGGTGGAGTGGACTCGTTGACACTGATGGTCTGGACGGGCTGTATGAAACGAGGACGCGAGTCGTTGACATCATCCAGAACCACAGTTAATGTTGCGGTCCCTGAGAGTGAAGGTGTGCCTCGATCAGTCGCTATTACAACCAGACGGTATGAGCTTCGTTCCTCTCTGTCCAGTGTAGCATTGCCCACCAGAACAGCACCAGAGAGAGCATCGACAATAAAACGATCCTGAGCACCGCTGTCTAACCGATACTGCAGCCAACCGTTAGAACCAGCGTCAGCATCAGTGGCAGAGAGCTGGGTTACTACTACACCTGGAGAAAAAAGAAATAAAAACACAACACTATTAATAGTTTTCAATCACATGACCTGTGTGGAGACCTGGCAGGCTTAAAAACAATAAGCCATAATGGGAGTCCCACTGGGATCTCCATAGAAACACAGCCCAAACTGGTCATATTTCCATTTGTTATAAACTACGAATATCTGGATTACATATCAACAGAACAGTACCAAGATATGATTACAAACTGTAAATTGTGGACACTTGCAAATCCATATATCCATATAATGTCATTTAAAGCAGTCATGTGTCCCTCAGTAATATTTGCTGGTAGAGGAAAAATCTATTTGTTTACTTCTGCTATTTATACTTTGACTTTGCATTTCAATATATACTTTAATTGCACTTGACCTGCAAATTAGAATAGAAACTGTACAAAAAACTCACAAATGTATTAACAGTTATAGGTACCATAGATTGTATTGGGACAATGATGTTAATAATCGGCACAATCCATAATATTTTTCCTTTCTGGTTGCTTTCTGTGAAGGAATTCTGTAGAGGCATAGCTCAGGTGTGTCTTCTCATAGGTTAGTAAAGCTAAACCTTATTGCACAACAATTATCTGGCTTTTTGGCTTAAAAAAAAAAGGAGAAATTATTCAGCCCGTGACTTGACATGTTTTTTTTCCATTCCCCTAATGGTGTGACAATACGGGAAAACAATCAGTTGAACACGTTGAACATAAATAACAAATCCTGGATGTAATACCTATGGGCTTGAGCAAATTTTTATTATTATAGGTCAAATAAAACATTGTTATCTTGAGTTTTTTTCCTTCTTCTTATGGTAGGTCAGAATTTAAATTCAGTCATTGTAAACCCTGACAAAAGATCAGACTAATTCCACAACATATTGATTTTGTAACTCTTATATAAACCATGTCTGGAAACATTGTGGTATTAAATGAAAGCAGCTCTAAAATACCATTTAAAAAAGAAAAAAGAATGTCACCAGTAGTTCACAGAATAAAACAATATATATATAAACATGAGCAATATTACACGAGTAGCAGTGCAATGTGGCTGTATATCGACACTTGAGGGAGGCATGGGTTGGCATTAGGCCACAGGTCGAGTGCCTTAGTGCCCCACCAGTGACGATATACAGCCACATCGCACTGCTACTCGTGTGATATTGCGTTTATACAACAGCTCGATGGCACAATCGTGTATATAAAAAAGAAAATCAAACATGAAAGTCTTAAAAACTCTTTTGTAAGACAAACTACTTTCGCCATTTATTCACATCTGCAGCTGACGTCAGAACAGCAGAAACCGTTGCTACTTCACAAACATCACTTTAGAGCTAGTATTTGAGTGATTCTCAATAGCGAAATGTCTAAAATGATGACAAAACAAGTAATTTTGCTGACATTTTAAGTTATAAGGCTGAACAGCATGAATTGCCACCAGTCTACAGAGATTTCCAGTTCTGTCTGGTTCTTGAATCTGATTGGCTGATAGCTGTGCGATATTCTGCAAACAACAGCACTCGTCTAGCCTCTTCACCCTTCATCCTTGTGTATTACTCTGTCCACATGCAGCAACAAACAGAGGACACTCTACAGGTTGCCAAATATTGCTGCTCTTGGACATCAGAGTGTACTTTTGAGGCTTTTTTTTTTAGGAAAGAATGTAGTTGTAACAATATATTTATGTTTATATGTTTGTATACTTAAACATAATTATCCAGGGGAACCTAAAATGTTCAAGTGTTCTTGATTTTTTACACATGTATATATACACACATAAAAAATGTAATTAAATTATCATTGTAGTATTATTTAAAGAATATTCCAAGGATATTTAAAATTCCTATATAATTTATAATATAGGCTATTATTTTTCTTTTTTCTCTTGTTTTTAGACTTCACTTAAAACTGAAAATGTGCTCACTATTTACCCACCATCATCTTGTTCCAAACCTTTATGAATTTCTTTTTCTGTTGAACACAAAACAGTATATTTTAAATAAAGCTCAAAATCTGTATCCATTAACTTCCATAGAAGGAAAAACGAATACAATGGTTACCGATTTCCAGTTTCTTCAAAATATCTTCTCTTGAGTTTAACAAAAGAAAGAAACCCAAACATGTTTGCAACAAGGGAAGGATGAGTAAATGATGACAGAACTTTATTTTTTATGGCTGAACTATCCCCTTAAACTAATTTAGTACATCCACTTTATTACGCTTGAATGGGGACCAAGCAACCAGACTAAATCGGTTTCTGTACATCTGTTCATCCACCTGCTGACACTACTCTCTCACCTGTGGGGCTGTTCTCAGGCAGGCGTACAGTGAAACTGGATGGGTTGAAGACGGGTGGGTTGTCGTTTACATCGAGGATGGTGATTGTGAGTGGAACGCTGCTGTTTAAACCTCCCACATCCACCGAGACCAGAAACAGCTCCACCCGCGGGACAGAGAAAGCCTCCCGGTCCAGGACAGCACCCCCACGCACCGATACCACGCCTACAGACAGATAGAAAGAGAAGCGTCCTGACCGGGAGTGGGAGTTTATTATAGAAAACCTGTGTAGGTGTTGTTATGCAGAACTGACATTGCAGAAGCAGAAGTGTCTGCATACGTAAGGGAAAAATGAGGAAGAGCTTGAAGACATGGCAGGCAAAAACACTCTCTTTTCTTACAACTATCAGTTTTGGGATTTTGGGCTTTCTGGTTTTTCATAAATAGTTTCTTCACTTTTAAAAAAACCCTTTATCAATTTGTGTCTGTAGATATCAGTTAAAATACATCAGGGGTCACCAAACTTGTTCCTGGAGGGCCGGTGTCCCATAGATCTTAGCTCCAACCCTAATCAAACACACCTGAACGAACAAATCAAGGTCTTACTAGGTATACTTAAAACATCCAGGCAGGTGTGCTGAAGCAGGTTGGAGCTAAACCCTGCAGGGACACCGGCCCACCAGGACCGAGATTGGTGACTCCTAAAATACATACTTCTTTTAACATACAAAACATATTTAGTTTTTTTTCCTTAATTTTTTTCTTCCGCTCTGAGCTATAAATCATCACTTACATATACCGAACTTCACAGTTTTATTAATATCCCCTTGGTAAAAACAAAAAATATAAGATTTACTTGGTGTCAACAAGAAAAGACATGACTTCATCCACCGTTCAGATTTTTGTGCTAGAAATGTACATAAATGAACACCGACATTTGCATATTAAAATCACATTTTAGAATATTTTTAAAACAAAATTCATAATTTAATAAGTGAACTGGGGAAATAGAGTGATACATGTAAAAAATTATTTTTACATTTTTTTATCTAAACTTTAAGTAAGGAAAAATGGAGTTTAAAATGCAGAGATTATTATAAGTAAACTAATTGTAAACAAGGTGAATTAGATATTTATGACAAAGAGCATTTGAGTATGTGCATAATTTAGTGACAACCAGGCCCGGATTGGCTAATCGGGAGGACCGGGAGAATTCCCGGTGGGCCGGTCCGTTTTTTGGCCGCGAGGCGCGGTGTCCCTAGCTCCAGAATCTGTTGCTCTCAGCAGTCACACTTTTTAAATTAATTTATTTATTTGACCACAGTCTTCTTATTCATTATTTTACTGTAGCTCTGCTCTGTATATACATAACCAGCCTGCAGGTTATTGATGATATAACTAAGATGAGCCACCATTTGATATACAACTGCTGTGGTCCAGTGGTTAGCATGTTAGATTATGATGCCACCGACTGGGGTTTGATCCTCATCGGAGTATGTTTTTTTTTTTTTTTTTTTAATATTTATTGTTAAGACATATAATACTGTTAGGGTTGTTGAACATTTGAAGTTCTAAAGCAGCTATTTTCTTAAAAGACGTGATAGTGTAATTAGAAACTGAATTGGAAATGACCTTATTTTAATATAGTCAGTCGTGAACTGAGGTGGGCCGGTCTGAGGCTTGAAACTCCAGGGCTGAAAAGGAGTCCCACTCCGGCCCTGGTGACAACCTAGTGTCCAATATATAAGCCTAATATTTGTCCTCTGAAAGCTGATATCCAAGATAATAGGCTATCAGAACTCTTCTGAATTAGCCTGAAACATATACAGTTGAAGTAAGAATTATTTTCCCACCTGAATTTTAGCCCACCTGTTTATTTTTTCCCCAATTTCTTTTTAACGGAGAGAAGATTTTTTTTTTTTAACACATTTCTAAACATAATAATTTTAATAACTCATTTCTAATAACTGATTTATTTTATCTTTGCCATGATGACAGTCAATAATATTTTACTAGAAAAGTAAAGATTAACTAGGTTAATTAGGTTAACTAGGCAGATTAGGGTAATTAAGCAAGTTATTGTAAAATGATGGTTTGTACTGTAGACCATCGAAAAATATAGCTTAAAGGGGCTAATAATTTTGTCGTTAAAATGGTGTTTAAAAAATTTAAAACTGCTTTTATTCCAGCCAAAATAAAACAATTAAGTCTTTTTTCAGAAGAAAAAATATTATCAGACATACTGTGAAAATTTCCTTGCTCTGTTAAACATCATTTGTGGAATATTAAAAAAAAAAAAAGAAAGAAAAAGAAAATTTAAAGGGGGGCTATTAATTCTGACTTCGACTGGATATTATTTTGTTTTAGGTGCCTTTCAAAAGGTTGAAAGTTAAAATTCAAGGTAATAGGCTATCAAAACTCTTCTGAATTAGTCTGTAAAATAAATATTATTTAATTTTATGTGCCTTTCCAGAGGCGTTGTGATGATTTAGTCAACAATAATAGCACTTATAGATGGTATGCCGTTTCCATTTTCCTCCTTTTTTCTTTACCTTCATCTTTCTATTGATTTACTTAATTATTTATTTTTAAGGATTATTATAATAACTTTGCTCTTAAAAAATTGTTGTATTTATTTATTTGGTAAACGATTAGTGAGCCTCTTTGCCTTTATACTTGCCTTTTTTTAGCACATTTGGAGTGTAACCCATGGGACATTCTTTGTAAAACCTGCTTCTGATTTTATCTCTGAAAGAACATTGTACATTCATCCAGATAACTTTAATGTCCTCTAACATGTAAAAAAAACCCTCTTCTGAATTATAATTATTAATTCAAAATTAATTTTTGAAAGTAGCAAGGATGCACTCTTCATTCCCTTTCATATACGATAAACATATCCCAACTATTCCTGCATTTACTGCCCTTTTTAGCAAGAAACTGGTACTGTGCTACTTGGTTATCACTAGGCTCTGTACAGACTATTTCTTTACAGATTTTTAGCTGTCTAGATTTTTCTGTCTTTTAGTAGATATAATATATGTGAGACTTGCTTTGTTTATTAAACAAATAAGTGGATCTAATAAACACTAAAGAAAAGTTAAAAAGTTTTTTTTTTATTTTATTTCATATATTAGGTTTTTTGGTACAATGCTCCAAAAATCATAAAAAAAAAAAAAAAAAAAGAAATAGCAAAAAATGTCCACAGATTCTGGCCCTAGTTATCACCAAAGCTCTCTCTGTTTTGCTTTAGATCAATAAACCTCTATGCTGACTCAGAAAACTGTCCAAAATCTAAAATTGAGAGTTTTTTATTATTATTATTATTTTTTAAAGATGACTTTGTTTTTAAAAAGCAGGAAAACAAATGGACATAAGCCACAGCCTCTGTGCTGAACTTCTGACCTGTGCGGGAGTCAATGGAAAAGATGTCCACTCTGGTTCCCAGCAGACCGTAGCTCACCACTGCATTCACACCAATGTCTTTGTCTTCTGCTAACACGGGGCCGTTCAGAATAAGGACTGTAGTGCCTGATGGAGAGAGAGATGTTTCAGAAAACTTTATTTAACTAATACAATAAACCACAACAACATTCCAAACTGACTTGTCCCAAAAAACCTTGTTGCAACACAATATTAAAGACCAATACGTCTTCTATAACAGTACAAATAATTTAATTAGTCACATTTATGAAAAAAAAAAAAAAGTACAACATCACACATAATTTTAAAGAATTCATCTTATCTTGTTATATAAACAGCAAGTTTTCTTAAAACAAAAAATATTTTTTTCTTTGGTGCCACTATATTTGTGGCCAAGAATAAATGTCTGATGAGAGAACATCTCTCTAATATTCATGAAAGGCACATTATGAAATCAAAACAAACTAAAATTAAAAGAAAAAGAAAGAGAAAGAAAGATAGAGAGTTTTATTTATTTTATTTTAATTTGTATTTTAATTGAATTATTATTATTATTTGTAATAATGATTTTTTTCCCCCTCTACTAATATTGCTAGTACTATCACTTACTATGTTTTAACTATATTTACAGAGCTCAGCCTAAATGAATACACCCCATTTCTTAGTGAACATAGGTAACATATTTTGGTGCATTTAAACAAAACTTTATTAAACAGATATATTTATTAAATTATAATTTTAGTCACAGAACATCTTTAGAAATGGTAAGATAATACAATTAAGTTCAAGCAAAATATTGCAAAAAAAACATTAAAAACTAAAAACATTTCATCAGCAATTTATTTATTTTTTTCTCTTGACTTTTGCTCTTTAAAAAATAATAATATTTTTCCCCAACAAATTTGAGCTACTAATTTTTGGACGGCAGCACGGTGGCACAGTGAGCAGCACTGGCACCACACAGCAAGACGGTTGCTGGTTTGAGTCTCGGCTGGCTCAGTTGGCATTTCTGTGTGGAGTTTGCATGTTCTCCCCATGTTGATGTGGGTTTCCTCCGCATGCTCCGGTTTCCCCCACAGTCCAAAGACATATAGGCAAATTGGTTAATCTAAATTGTCTGTAGTGTATGCGTGTGAATGACAGTGTATGGTTTCCCAGTGATTAATTGCAGCTGGAAGGGCATCAGCTGCATAAAACATATGCTGGATAAGTTGGCGGTTCATTCCGCTGTGGCGCCCCAGATTAATTAAGGGACTAAGCCGAAAAGAAAATGAATGAATGAATTTTTGCACTGTTATTGTAAACTATTTTGTTAGATAAGCTCCTGATTTGGCTTCAGTATCTAATGTATAAGCATAAATATAATATCGTATAGCTTCCTATAGAAAATATTAATTAATAATAATAATTTTAATGAGAGATTTGTGAGGGGTGCACTTATACAGTTGAAGTCAGAATTATTAGCCCCCTTCGATTTTTTTTCTTCTTTTTTAAATATTTTCCAAATTAGGTTTAACAGAGCAAGGACATTTTCACAGTATATCTGATAATATTTATTTCTTCTGAAGAAAGTCTTATTTAGAATAAAAGCAGTTTTTAATTTTTTAAACACCATTTTAGGGACAAAATTATTAGCCCCTTTAAGCTACTGTATATTTTTTCCTCGATACTCTACAGAGAAACCACTGTTATACAATAACTTGCCTAATTCCCCTAACCTGCCTAGTTAACCTAATTAACCTAGTTAAGCCTTTAAATGTCACTTTAAGCTGTATAGAAGTGTCTTGAAATATATCTAGTAAAATATTATTTACAGACACCATGGTAAAGATAAATTAAATCGGTTATTAGAAATGAGTTATTAAAATTATTATGTTTAGAAATGTGTTGAAAAAATCTGCTCTCGGTTAAACAGAAATTGGGGAAAAAATAAACTAGCGGTCTAATAATTTAGGGGGGCTAATAATTCTGACTTCAACTGTATATGCTGAACACTGTATGTTCTTTTCAATGTAAACTAAACTTTATAAATGCTTTGGCAATACATTTGTAACTTTTGTCCTGCCAGTAAAGGAATTATTGAATTGAATTAAGAGAGCTACAGTAAAATAATTTTTGTACTTTATTTCATACCATTTAAAAAACACAACAAATGTACATTTTACTTCAGCCATTTTTAAATATTAGTTCTCCATCTTGAACAGAGCACAGCATATCTTAGAAATCCACACATTTTCAAATTCTTCAATGTTCTTGACATTCTTATCAAATACAAAATCTAAATAAATTTGATTTGAAAACCCTGCACCACATCTCAACAAACGTCATCCTTTCTTTTCTTGTTATATAAATGGCAGATTGGAATTTTTTACAACAAAATTAATAATTAGCTCTTTTTTCTATTTTTTGCAAACCTGAAACCAAAAATAAAACCAACGTTAGAAAAAAAATAACAACCTTAGAATCTGCAAACATAAGACTAAACATCAAAACCAAACCTTATGCCTTTCACACTGTTCAAAACTATGAAAAGAGAGAGAGAGAGAGATGGCCACTATTCATGTGGTATTTATTTTGCCATCATTATATATTACATTAGCCACAACTTCATCTGCCAAAGTTAGACATAATTCATATTTTATGACTAGAATAATAAATCACGCAGTGCTGCTTTTTTGAGGCCAGACGGAGTTCATTCTTCTGATGGAGTGTGCATTTTTTGTGAGTATGGATTACATTAGCAACTGAACTTCAAAAAAACTTTGACCTAGAAAATGCTGAACTGAATAATGATGACTATTGTCTTCTCTAGAACTGCCAACCAGCTGAATCAGATTTCTGAATTATTAGAACTGTTAAGATGAACAATGAACTAAACTTATTAATAATGAAATCTTTAGATCTGTTTTTTTATTATTAAAATTTTTCTGGCAAGAAATAGCAAAATAAAAAATAAAAAATTAGAAAAGGAGAAGAATGTCTGGCTCCAACATTAGGAATCGAGAATCGGAGTCGACTCCAAAAAACCCAAATCCGAACACCCCTAATCTAGAGTATCTTTATTGTATAAAAAACTCCTATTGAAAAAAACACACACAACTCTATCAAGCATCTTTCATTAATAAGAGTCAGGATGTGGTGAACATTCAGTACCTGTTGGTGAGTTTTCACTGATCTCGCCCCTATAGCTGGACTGGCTAAAAATGGGCCTGTTGTCATTCACATCCAGCAAAGTTACAGTCAACAACTCTGAGTCCTGTGCAGAGAGAGAGAGAGAGAGAGACAGAGAGACAGAGAGACAGAGAGAGAGAATGCTTCACCTGAGCATCCCATTCAGTGAATCTCAAATACAAATATTGTTTAGTGCTTACTCTGCGTGCGATGCGAGGGTTGTCTGGGTTGTCTTTGACAGTGATGGTGAGGCTGTATTCAGCAACTCTCTCTCTGTCCAGCGGCCTGTTCACCTGAACCACACCTGACTGGAGGAAAAGACCTACATCAGCGTACTGTCAAATGACTGCTTATTTAAAAAAATTACAGTTAAAGTCACAGTTATTAGCGCTCCTGAATTATTAGCCCCACTGTATGTTTTTTTCCCCCAATTTATGTTTAACAAAAAGAAGATTTTATGCAACACATTTCTAAACATAATAGTTTGAATTAGTTATTTTTAATAATTAATGATTCTAATGATTTCCTTGCCAAGATGACAGTACATAATATATATAACAGTAGTTTGTTCAGTAGACAACTGTAAAATATATTTCTTATGAAGGCTAATAATTGACCTTAAAATGACATAAAAAAGTCAAACTGTTTTTATTCTAGCCGAAATAAAACAAATAAGACTTTGTCCGAAAGAAAAAATATTATTGCAAATACTGTGACAAATTCCTTGCTCTGTTAAACATCATTTGGGAAATATTTAAAAACAAAACAAAACAAAAAAAAAAAAATCTAAGGGCTAATAGTTTTGACTTCAACTGTATAAAAGAGCTTCAGGGGTAAATAAAGTATCGGTGTTCTTTTGATACGGGATAATTAAAATAAACAAACAAATCATCAGTCTAACGCACTCGAAAAAGTAGTGAAAAAAAAGTTTAAAAAAGCCTTAATTCACATGGCTAAATTAAAAACAGCACACAATTACACTTACATGTTTATTCAGTTAATGTCAGAATTAATCAACGTTCTGTGAATGTTTTTATTCTTTTTTAAATATTTCCCAAGTGATGTTTAACAGAGCAAGAACATTTTCACAGTGTTTTATATCATTTTTTTCTTTACTGGAGGAATTTTTGTGTGGCTGTAATACATTTTTATTTTACAGTCAATAATAATATACCCCTTCAGAATATTTTTTTCAGAATGGCTACGGAACAAACCAAAAAAAAAAAAAAAAAAAAGAACTGGAAAAACAAAGTGTAGGAAAAAAATATACTCATCAGTAAATAGCACTTTTTAGTTTTTAGTTTTAAAAATAATTAAAATTTCACAGGATGACTAATAATTCTGACTTCGACTATACATGTGCATTTAGAGTTCATGTAAACAACCAATATGCCACATAACATGTTAAAATGTCTAAACAGTACAGAAAATTATATAACTCAATCCGTTAAGGAAGAAGAAAAATATTATAATACATTGTGATTTCCAATAGTCAAACAGGCCATGCAAAAGGGGAAAAAAGATAAAAATTTCAACAATAGGGAAATAATAAAATATCCCAAGAAAAATATTTATATTGTATTATAATTGTTATAACGGTTTTATAGTTACATAAATACACTACCTGACAAAAGTTTTGCCGACTATCCAAGTATTGGGAGTAACAAATAATAACTTGACTTCTAGTTGATCATTTGGTATCAGAAGTGGCTTATATGAAAGGCAAAGGCCTCTAGATTATGCTTATTTTACCAAAATAAAATATGATCATGCTTGAATTTTTAATTATTTAATTAGGACAGTAAGGTCTGACTTTGCTTAGACAAAAGTCTTGTCACTTAACAGAAATAATGTACAGTCTAGAACAGGGATCACCAAACTTGTTCCGTGTCCTGCAGATTTTAGCTCCAACCCGAATCAAACACATCTGAACTAGCTAATCAAGGTCTTACTAAGTATCCTTGAAATACCCAGGCAGTTGTGTTAAGGCAAGTTGAAGCTGAACAATGCAGCGACACTGGCCCTCCAGAACCAAGATTGGTGACCCCTCATCTAGAATATAAAGTCATGGTGCAGCGGAAAAAATAATTAATGTTGTGTTTGACTCCCATGAGCTTGGAGGACTGCATCCATACATATCTGCAATGACTCAAATCACATATTAATAAAGTCATCTGGGATGGCAAAGAAGGCTTCTTGCAGGACTCCCGGAGTTCATCAAGATTCTTTGGATTCATCTTTAATGCCTTCTCTTTCATCTTACCCCAGACTTGCTCAATAATGTTTAAACTGGTGACTAGGCTGGCCAATCCCGGAACACCTTGACCTTCTTTGCTTTCAGGGACTTTGATGTGGATGCTGAAGTATGAGAAGGACCGCTATCCTGCTGAAGAATTTGCCCTCTCCTTTAATTTGTAATGGGCAACACAAAGGTCTTAATACCTCAGGCTGTTGATGTTGCCATCCACTCTGCAGATCTCTCGCATCCCCATCATGAATTTAACCCCAAACCATGATTTTTCCTTCACCTAACTTGACTGATTTCTGTGAGAATCTTGAGTCCATGCACTTTCCAATAGTTCTTCTGCAGTATCTGTTATGATTGGGATGAAGTTCTACACATGATTCATCAGAAAAAATTGACCTTCTGCCACTTTTCCAAATGATCAACTAGAAGTCAAGTTATTACTTGCTGCTCTTCCAACTGGGATCAACAACAAAACGTTTGTCAGGTAGTCACTTTTTTCTTTGCCCTAAACTGTTGATTCGTTTGACTATTTCTTTTGATCCTATTTGTCTTACCGTCTCATTAATGTAAAATGCTCCGTCACTGTTCCCGGCAGTGATGCTGTATGTGAGGAGAGCATTGCGGCCACTGTCTGAGTCTTGTGCTCGTACTTGTATGATGAAGGTTTGGACCGCAGCGCCTTCACTCACACTAGTGTTAGCCGGGAGGTTAAGCAGGATGGGGTCATTATCATTAATGTCCAACACTAGAATCCCCACTACCACCTAACAGAGAAAAAAAAAACATTAGATGAATTATGGGAAATGGGATTCATTCCAATTTAAATTGCACATATAACTTGACTGAAAGGGCATCCGCTGTTTAAAAAACATGCCAGAATAGTTGCCCATTCATTCTACTGTGACGACCTCTGATTTTTATTTATTATTTATTTATTGCCACATCAGCAGCTTATGTCTATTTCGTGGCAAAACGGAAATACATAAAATATTACATGATAAAAACAAACTCGTATTACTCTAAAAAAGTTACTTAGACTAAATGATTTTTCAGTTCTATTTTTGATAAATAATTTAAAACTCTTCCTGGTGGTACCCTTTTAAAAATTTCCATCAATGTTTTTGTAAAAGTTTTGTCTAATGGACTTTAAACTTCAACATTCCAATAAAATATGTTTTATGCTAAGAGCAGTTTGCCAGTAATTACATTTAGGTGATTCTTCGTTTTTCAATAAAAATAAATGTGTCAACCTAGAACAGGGGTGGGCAAACCTGGTCCTGGAGGGCCGGTGTCCTGCACAGTTTTGCTCCAACTCTAATCAAACACACCTGCTTATAGATTTCTAGTGATCTTGAAGACACGGGCTGTTTCTCAATATGCGTTCTTCAGCGTTCTTGTGTCCTCGTGTTCTCGTGCAACGTCATCCTCAGCTGTCTAAGTTCAGTTCCAATACTCAAGACCGCAAGTACGGAGGACGTGTGAAACTTCCTGGATGTGTTCTTGATATCAAGGTAGCACTGATGCAGACTTGAGCACCGAACTTGCTCTGGAAGTCCCAGAAGTCATTGCGACTGGAGATGGGAAGCGCAGCATTTTATTTAGATTTATTATTAAAGTTCAGAGATATCACTTATTTATCTCAGAAGTTTCCCTAAATGAAACGGTGAAAGTAAACATTAACATGAACTTCTTAATAAAGGAATAAACACATTAAGGGTATTTGTTTGCTGAAATTCGTATTAAAATTTGTTTTATTTATATTGTGCAGGGTATATTTATAATGCTTTTATGCAAAGTATATATTTTGAAGAGGGGGGAAACAATAAATTGTTGTATGAGTGCTGTGATGTTTAAATAATTTCCATTTAAAACGCGTTAAGGTCACGTGACCATCAGGAAGAACGCAGCATCTCATTTCTCAAAGGACGCGTTCTCTGCCCTCGTGGTGTCCTGAGTTCGTTCTTCCGAGGACACCTGGCAAGACCGGTCTCCACAAGAACGCAAGTCCATTCTCTGCGTTCTTGGAATTGAGAAACAGACACTGATTAGTTTGTTCAGGTGGGTTTGACTAGTGATGGAACAAAACTCTGCAGCCAGGGACACCGGCGCTCGAGGATCAAGTTTGCCCATCGCTGACCTAGAATGTTTAATTCGACATCTGGTATAGACCGTCTAATCATGCCTGGTCTCAAAATTACAATTTGCTAAATGTTTTTCATTTATTTTCGGGTTGATTTCACGTAATTTATTATTGATGCAGTTGTCCCATTCCCTTTGCCATGTTTTGTTTATGTACAAATTGATTGTGGGTTTCAAGACCTCAGGAGGAATTACATTCGGTCACATTCAAGGAGATAGCCTGTTTTGCTTCTTCATCTGCTAGTTCATTTCCATGTAATCCCATATGGTCTGGAATCCAACAGAAGATAATGTTGAACTTCTGATTTTCTAGGGTTATCATTTACTTTAAAATCATGGACATTATGGGGTGATCACACTTAGAAGCTTCAAGTGCTTGAAGACAGGATTTGGAGTCTGTGCAGATTAAAAAAGTTACGATGTTGTGTCCTTTCCATTTGTTCTAAAGCCTTGTTTATTGCATAAGCTTCTGCTGTTTAAATTGAACTTTCTCCTGGAATCTGAGTACTAAAGACATCTTCTTTAAACACTACTAATGCTGTTACTCCTTTGTCTGTTTTCGATCCATCTGTATATGGGTTCATGATGAGGGAGACTGTCAGTTATTTGTTTGAATTCTTGTTTGTATTTATTTGGGTGAGTCAAGGACTACTTCTGTTTGGTTAAGTTCCATAAGATTCTTATTTTTGTGTTGCCGGCAACCTCTGATAAATAAGGGACTAAACTGAAGGAAAATGAATGAATGAAGATCAACATTTGCATCTGTAACATCTGAAACTACTGTTTGAAAAAAGCATCAAACTAATTTAATTACCAATGGATCTGTAACTAATTTAGCTTAAACAAAACTGCAATTTGTGTTTGTGCCATCAAGAAGTAATTCAGCATGTTCCAACACTGACATACTGCCTTTTTACATACTCAGTATGTATGCACTTACCCATCAGTTCATCATTTTGTGTGTAGTAAATTATGAAGTGCGATGAGGGTGTGCTTTGCATACCGTAGCATTGAGCGCAGGCGTTCCCAAATCTTTGGCGGTAATAGTGATGTTGTAATAGGCAATTGTTTCTCTGTCAAGCTCAATGTCTTTCCTCACTCTCAACTCTCCCTCAACTGAGGAGATTACAAACTCATCTGGCAAAGAGATAGACAAAAGGAGATAGACAGATAATTTTTGTATTGTGTGGAAAAGAAAACAGCAACAATATACGTTTTTTCAAAATACATCTGAGCTGTGCATCACAGATACACACTTTTCAGGTCCCCTGCGGTGATGCTGTACTCCACTTTTCCATTGGATCCCGAATCAGCATCTGTGGCTTTGACGGTCCAGACACGAGGGCCCGGCTGACCCTCTGTGATCTCAAACGGTCCCTCAAATGGCCTCGGGAAGATGGGTGGGTTATCGTTGACATCTATCACATTCACCAGGACCTGAAAGACAGGACAGTGTGTGGATATGTTATCGACAAGAATTTCTTTGAAAATGTACACAGACATCATCTGTATACTATATACAGTAGGGGAAATTAGTATTGAACATGTAACCATTTTACTCAGAAAACATATTTCTAAAGGTGCCTTTGGCTTGAAATTTTCACCAGATGCTGGTAACAACCAAAGAAATCCATATATGACATGAAAACAAATCTAATTAGTTTACAAGTGAAGTTATGTGTAATAAAATGAACTGAAACAGGTAAAAAAAGTGAACACATGAAGAAAGGCAAGTGTAGAAAGGCAGTGAAGGCCCATCAGAAGCTGAAATCTCTCAGTAGTTCTTCAGCAATCCTCTGTCCTTATTAGCTATGTTTCCATCCAAATATGCGAATTAACTGTATGCACAAAACTGGATTATTGCATAAAAGACGTGTGAATAAAGCTGCGATGAGTTAAAGCAAACAAAATCGTCCAACCCAGGCTCATTCTGGAAATGTAGCCCTGCGGACGTTTCTGGAGACCGCAAAATACACCCGGGAGGTACGTATTTGAGCAGTTTTTGTTTTCGCGAATCCGAATCACGCGCTGTTCTCGCGTAAAAAGCCGCCGGAGGCCGCTGTCGAGCGGCCGTCATTTTTACTGACAGACTGGCTGAATGACTGAACGACTGACTGGGCGGCCAGCCAATCAGCTGAACCCAGTCACCCTCCTCCTCCTTCTTCTTCCCTAAACCCAAGCGATGATTCATGAAAGCCGCGCAGAAAAAGAAAGCCCTCGTCCGATTTTGACCGCGTTTTCCGATTTTACCGCATTCTTGCCTCGTTACGAACTTGTTCGGTTTATTTTTTGGATTCTGTTTTTTGTCTTACCTGATTTCTGGAACTGCTCTTTCCCTGACTCAAACCCGGTTGTTGAGCGCTGCCGGCTCCTCCTCCTCCTCCGCGCCTTCGCCGACGTAACCCGAAGAGCTAACCGGACAAACTGGTTGAAGAGGAGCGGCGTCACACCGCCCCGTAGCGTTCGCTTGAAAAAACTAAATGCGGCCATACGTACCTCTGGCCATGTAAATTGCGGTATCCAGAAATGTCCGCGGGGCTACATTTTCAGAATGAGCTTGGGTTGCAACCGTGACTTCCTGATTAACTTGCGCTAAATATCAACAGTAAAAATGGAATTTGCTGTGGTAAGAGAAGCTGCGTGAATTTTTTCTTTATTTAATAGATGGCTTGCATGTCAGAAGACAATTATGACATGCAATGAGCATGCGGTGGCGTTTGAAAGTGTGAGACGCGGAGCACAGACGCTCTCGATTCTGAAGGTCATTAATAATATAATAACACTAATACTGAAACGGTTATGGTGTTTTAGAATGACCAAAACAACATTTCAGATGTTTAACAATGTGCTCAGCCTGCTGGTTCATCCATTCATACACATTTTTATCATCACATGATCTCTTATAACAAAATCAAATGACTTATTTTAATGCGCATACTGGAATTTGTTCGGTAAAAGTGTTTTACTGTAGATCATGTGCATCTTTTCTTACGACAAAAAAAGTTGATCCTACTCAGTTATGCGCATATGTTTTTTGTACGCATTTTCAAAATTTATGTGGATCTTGGCATTTCCATCAGCCGTTTTTTTATGCACACATCCAAAATGCGCACAAGCAGGATGATGAAGATTAAACCAGTATGGACATTTCAGCAAGAGAATGACCCCAAAACACAGTCAAGGAAACTCTTTGATGCTTTCAGAGAAAGCAAATCAAGCTGAAGAATGGCCCAGCCAATCACCTGATCTGAATCCAATAGAAAATAACAATTAAAGCTCAGATTTAAAAGACGAGACCCACAGCACCCAAGATGTTTACACTCTGTTGAAGTCTGTGAAAACTCACACATGAGCAATACAAGTTACTTCATTTTGCATATGAGAGGCGTCTTTAAGCAGCCATCACCAAATAAAGCCTTTTATATAAAGTATTAAATACATTTCAGTAGTTCAGCATTTTCTCCTTATATCATTTCATTGTTATTACACATAACAAATATTTCAAATTGCTTAGTTTTGTTTTATTTTAATGTTTGTATTGTTTGGGTTATAACCTAAACCTGGTTTAATTCCATGTCAACAGCTCCTTTAGAAATATTATTCCCAGGAGAAAAAACATGACTTGTTCAATACTTATTTTCCCTGCTGTAACTGCAGGTAACCCATGTTTATATATAATAACCTTTACTGTTAAAAGCTATTTGTTACTAGTTAATTAGTTCAAGTTATTATTATTTTTATTTGATTGTAATGTAATAATATGAACTTTTTGTATAGCTGCTTTGAAATGATAATCATTGTGAAAAGCACTATACAATTTAACATGAGTTGAATTAAAAAGCAGCTATGAGGATTATAAACGTGTGTAGTAGATAGTGAACTTACTGTGGTGCTGGAGGTCAGTCTGAGCAGGGGTATCGGACACTGATCTGTGGCTGTGACCGTCAGCACATAGTGACCATTGCTGATCTCGTAATCCAGCGCACTAACCACCACGATCTGACCCTGTGAACACACAAACACACACAATCAACAAACACAGATGAAGGAGTGGATTTTCGGATAAATGTTCACTCCAGGATGGAGTAACAAATATGTTTTTTTTTATGACTTTGGTTGAATTTGTGTTTAAGGGTCTATTTTATGATGACCTTAGTGTATTTTAAAGTGTGAAAGAATTTACTATTTTAATTATTCTGTTACACTGTCGCCTCACAGCAAGAAGGTCGCTGGTTCGAGTCCCTGCTGGGCCAGTTGGCATTTCTATGTGGAGTTTGCATGTTTTCCCCATGTTGTCTCTGAGTCCTCCGGTTTCCCCCACAGTCCAAAAACATGCACTATATAGTGAATTGCGGCTGGAAGGACATCCGCTGCGTAAAAGATATGCTGGAATAGTTGGCGGTTCATTCTGCTGTGGTGACCCCTGATAAAATAAGGGACTAAGCCGAAGGAAAATGAATGAATGGATGATTCGGTTATTAGAGAAGCTATCTCTGTAAAAGTCTGTTTATTTTACTGTCCTGATAAAATGCCTACAAGGGAGCTAGACATCTTTGAGGCAGATAAGTATTCTTTGTGTATGTGGAGACATCATTGGAGACATGAAGACGAGCTTAATTTCACTTCTGATCATCCTGACCACAGACATATCCTCCTGTTATGTCTGAACATTGTATGCTTGATGCCTAGGTAATCATTGGAGATGTTGTTCAGAATTATACACACATACACACGTGGAAATTTCTATCTCAAGTCTGTTTTAACCAATCAGGTTAAAACACCTATATACAGTGTATATACACACACACACACACACACATATATATATATATATATATATATATATATATATATATATATATATATGACACAATTAGTGACGCAAGTTCGAGTATAATTGCTGTTGATTTGAGACTGTAGCAGAGCGGTCTACGAACTCCTGTGTGAGTGTTGTAGCTGGATCTGCTGATTAAACTGTTCTTTGTAAACTTTCTTTGACTGAATCTCAACAGCACGATGGCTTGGAAGTTAGCACTGTCGCCTCACAGCAAGAAAGTTGCTAGTTTGTGTCTCGGCTGGGTCAGTTGGCACTTCTGTGTGGAGTTTGCATGTTCTCCCCGTGTTGCCGTGGGTTTCCTCCAGGTGCTCCATTTTCCCCCACAGTCCAAAGATATGCGCTGAGGTGAATTGGATGAACTAAATTGGCCATGATGTATGAGTTTGTGTGTGTTTAAATAACAGCGTATGAGTGTTTCCCAGTACTGGGTTGGGGCTAGAAGGGCATCCGCTGGAACATTTGCTGGAGTAGTTGACAGTTCATTCTGCTGTGGCGACCTCTGATAAATAAGAGATTAAGCTGAAGGAAAATGAATCCCTGACTCTGGCTCTTCTTCATCTGAAACACCACTCATTTTTGGGTTAAAACTGACGGTTCCCCAACACAAAAGTAGAGTAGGTGGATCATTCTGAGGAAATGATGAATTTTAAAATTGTTTTGTTTTGTTTTTTCAATGCTTTTACTTATCAAGAATGAGTTAAATTGCTAAAAGTAGACATTAATTACAATTTTAAATGTTAATAATACTTTTATTATATTACTCTTTTCCTGTATTTTGGATCAAACAAATGCAGTCTTGATAATAATAAAGTGACTCCTTTTAAAAACATTACATAATTACTTACTGACCTCAGTGTTTTGGACAGTAGTGTATGGAATAATGTTATTCACGCAATTAAAGGGATAGTTCACAAAAAATTAAAGGTTTACATTTACTGATACTTCACTTGTTCCAAACCTTTGACTTTCTTTCCTCTGTTGAACACTAAAGATATCATGAAGAAACCTGAAAACCTGTAACCACTGACTTCCATAGCATTTGTTTTTTTCTACTATGAAAGTAGATGGATTAGTGCTTAATTTGTGAATTGCGAGGTCCTGAACAAAAGTGAGCGGGGCGGGGGTGTGGCGGACGACAGTGAAGAGGGTTGGGGAGTCGCAGAAGAAAACGAAAGTGAACAGCGGTCAGGGAAGAAGGGCGGTTGAGGAGGGGGGTCGGTAAAATGAGGTGCCGGATCAGATCTCAGAGGTGCCGGATCAGGATCTGGCATGTGCCAGCACAAATAAAGCCCTGGTTACCGGTTTTCAGCTGCATTCAAAACATTTTGTGTTCAACAAAGGCAAAACAAAAACTGATTTGGAGTTTGAAACCACTTGAGATTAAGTAAACAGTGAGTAAAATTTCCTTTTTGGGTGAAAGATCGCTTTAACTTAAATGTTCCCCTTTAAAAAATGTTTCCCCTTCGCAGCTCATTTAGCTGACAGTACAATTCTATCAGTACTGGACTACGGTGATATACTTTGTATGCATGCACCTCTGAATGTTTTAAACAAATTTAGATATTGTTTATGATAGTGCCTTAAGATTTGTCACTGGTTCAAGTGCACGCACACAGCACTGTAATTTACATAACTTGACAGAATGGACCTCATCACATATTTTAGTTTTCATTTTAAAGCTTTAGCTGGTAAATTACCACAGTATAAATCAAATTTGTTGGAGTACTGTTCAAATACTTATAATACCAGATCAGCAGATATACTCTTACTTAAGATGCCATTTTTCGACACAGAGTTAGGTTGATCTGCATTGTCTAAGTACATTTACATTTAGTCATTTAGCAGATGCTTTTATCCAAAGCGACTTACAAATGAGGACAAGGAAGCAATTTTCACAACTAAGAGCAACAATGAATAAGTGCTATAGGCAAGTTTCAGGTCTGTAAAGTCTAAGAAGGGAAGTATTAGTAGTATTAGTATTTTTTTTTTTTTTTTTGGTACAGTTAGTGTGATATTCAGAGAGGCAATTGCAGATTAGGAAGTGTAGTGGAGAGTAAATAGTTGAGTTTTTAGTCGTTTCTTGAAAGTAGCGAGTGACTCTGCTGTTCTGATGCAGTTAGGGAGTTCATTCCACCAACTGGGCAGATTGAGCGTGAGCGTTCGCGAAAGTGATTTCTTCCCTCTTTGGGATGGAACCACGAGGCGACGCTCATTCACAGAACGCAAGTTTCTGGAGGGCACATAGATCTGCAGAAGTGAGAGCAGATAAGAAGGAGCTAGGCCAGAAGTCACTTTGTAGGCAAACATCAGAGCTTTGAATTTGATGCGAGCAGCAACTGGCAGCCAGTGCAAACGGACTAGCAGTGGAGTGACATGTGCTCGTTTAGGTTCATTGAAGACCACTCGTGCTGCTGCGTTCTGGAGCAGCTGAAGAGGCTTGATAGAGTTAGCTGGAAGCCCAGCTAGTAGAGAGTTGCAGTAATCCAGTTTGGAGAGAACAAGAGCTTGAACAAGGAGTTGAGCTGCATGTTCAGATAAGAAGGGTCGGATCTGTCTGATGTTATAGAGTGCGAATCTGCACGATCGAGCAGTTCTAGAAATGTGGTCAGAGAAGTTTAGTTGGTCATCAATCGTTACTCCAAGGCTTTTCACCATTTTGGATGCAGTAATGGTTGCCCCATCCATCTGGATTGAAAAGTTATGGTGTAGAGTTGAGTGGGCAGAAACTACAAGCATTTCCGTTTTTGCGAGGTTCAGCTGGAGATGATGATCTTTCATCCAGTGTGAAATATCCAACAGGCAGGCTGAGATGCGAGCTGGAACCGAGGGATCATCAGGATGAAAAGAGAGGTATAGCTGGGTATCATCAGCATAGCAGTGGTAGGAGAATCCATGTCTCTGGATGACTGGTCCTAGAGATGATGTGTAGATGGAGAAGAGAAGTGGCCCAAGAACAGAGCCTTGAGGTACCCCAGTGGAATGAGCTTCGAGATATACTACATATGAAATTCATACCATCTACTCCTATATTTAAAAATATTTTAAAGACTGTCAATTTAGAACAGCGCATGTTTTAACAATTGATTATGGTTTATACTATTTTTGTGCGAGATGTATTTTTTATTATTTTTTTTGTAACTTTGTCCTATGCTGCCTGTTTTGACCAGGACTCTCTGGTAAAAGAGATATTGTATCTCAATAGGACATTTATGGTTAAACAATTAAATAAATTAATTATTTAAAAAAAGCTCTTAAAATCCTAAGTTAATATATATATATATATATATATATATATATATATATATATATATATATATATATATATATATATACATACATATATATATATATATATACATACATATATATATATATATATATATATATATATATATATATATATATATATATATATATATATATATATATATATACACACACACATTTAAGTAGTATTTTTTATTTATTTATATATAATATACATATTTTTTGGTCAATATCAGTGTTTATTTTAGTATTTATTAGTATTGTTTATGTTTATAATGGAATTTTCAAACTCACATTTCAACTGGGATATAAAAGGTGAGGTTTCACTGGGCTATTATGCAAATTTGTTATCTGTGAAATGTGCAAATTTTGTATGTCTGAATGAAAGTAATTATGTAAATTAATCATCTGTGTAATGTTTAACTTTTTGAATAGAGAAAAAACCTGTTTGGGCAAAAAAATATATATATAAATCAAGTGCTTTAAAACTTCTGAATATTTGGATGATTTATGTACACAAACACAACAATGCCTCTAACAACCCCATCTCTGGTTTGTGGTGTGTCATCCTCACCGTTACGCTATTGATCTGAAAGGTCTGTGCCAGGTTGCCCTTAGAGATGGCATAACGGATGGTTCCATTGAGTCCTTCGTCCGGGTCGATGGCAGTGACCGTGGCGATGATGGCTCCTACAGTGTTTGGTCCCTCTCTGAGCTCCGTCACGTACTCTTCCTCTGGAAACTCTGGTGCGTTGTCGTTTTCATCAATTATACGCACCCAAACGGTGGTGGATGTCTATGGAAGTAGATCACAAGCAGCAAGACATTAAAAAAATACTTTTAATAAGTAGGAAAATCTAACGGGACAAATGTATAAAGTGTCCTCCACTAATTTTCTACCCTTAGGAATGTTGGTGAGGGGGCTTGACAAACCACTTGTAGGAAATACACACTTTCCTCTTCATATGCACCAGACACTTTCTTATAAACACTCCATATTTTTGGAAAACATTGTGCAACTTGTCATGGCATATGTACAACTACCTGACAAAAGTCTTGTCGTTGATCACAGTTGTAAGAGCAACAAACAATAACTTGACTTCTAGTTGATCATTTGAAAAAGTGGCAAAAGGTAGATTTTTCCCTTGAATCATCCATCGAACTGCATCCCAATCATCACAAATACTGCAGAAGACCTATTGGAACCCCCATGGACCCAATATTCTCAGACATCAGTCATGTTTGGTGAAGGAAAAATCATGGTTTGGGGTTACATTCAGTATGGGGGTGTGCGAGAGATCTGCGGAGTGGAGGGCAACATCAGCAGCCTGAGGTATTAAAACATTTGTGTTGCCCATTACATTAAAAACTACAGAAAAAGGGTCAATTCTTCAGCAGGATTGAGCTCCTTCTCATACTTTAGGCTCCACATCAAAGTTACTGCAAGCAAAAAAGGTCAAGGTGCTCCGGGATTGTCCAGCCCAGTCACCAGACAAGAACATTATTGAGTATGTCTTGGGTAAGATGGAGGCATTGACGATAAATCCAAAGCATCTAGATGAACTCTGGGAGTCCTGCGAGAACACTTTCTTTGCCATTCCAGATGACCTAATTGATTTTATTGTTACACAACTGACTCAGCCGAGGCTCGAACCAGCAACCTTGTTGATGTGAGGTGAAAGTGCTACCCACTGCACCACCGTGCAGCCCACTTTTCTAATATAAAATGTAAATAATATGTAAAATAGTTGTTTCCACACTTTTAGGAGAAGGTTTGAGTGGTCAGTTGGGTCTTGAGGTCAGATAGTCTAAAAAATATGATCTGGCATCACTTACATCACCGCAAATTGTTTGTAAAGTTTTCATGAACAAAGCATCGACTCTCATCAAACAAAACTTCTCTTCATCTTCAGTTTATATGTAAATATTGTTAGTATTATAATGTTAACGTTTTAAGCAAATGTCAAATGATTAAAACAATGTTACTGGACAGCACTGTATGTGTCTCCTCTCAAAATAATCCTAAAAATATAATACAAAAAATAATAATAATAATTTAAACACAATTCCGCAAGTTTCAAAATCTGCAACTGTGACAGTGCAGTTTTCTAGAGAGCAGGACAATGCTTATGTTTGTCTTTGAATGACAGTATTTGCATGTTTCTTCTGAAATGTGGACCTTTAAATTGTGGTATCATAGTAGACTGGAATAGCAAGTTTACATTTGCATAACCTGCTTGCATGTGTGAAGGCAGGAGGCGCCTTTCCACTGGCGATTGATGCTATCAGTGGGTATCAGATGAAAAATACTACCACAACTCCCTTCCAAAATCTCTCTAGAGTTCAGTTCGCAAATGCTGAACCTGATGAACTATGACCAATTATAAAACTGTAAATCTGAAAAGAGACGCGGTGCAACTCTAGACAGTTGAAGTGTGAATGAAACTGATCTTTGTCTGCATTTTAAAAGCATGTGAGAAAGATTTAAAATGAATGGAGGTAATTATTTAATAAAGAAATGTGTTGTAATTTAAACAAAGTGTTTCTCTATATACCACAAGTAAACCACTTTTAAGAGAATACTGTAAAAAATACTACATTTATCAATATGAAGTGCTATACTTTTAAATATGCATTAGAAATTTCTCTGCAGAACTAATACATTTCTATAGATACATAAAGATGAGTGTTCACTACTAATGTCCAGATCCGATCACGTGATCGGAAATAAGTTTCGATCACCAGGACTTGAGCGGAATTGGACGTTACCTCCTGATCAGGACTTATATCATACCACATATATATTTTTCTTATTTTATAACACATATATAGTTATGCGGTGGCACAGAGTTAGACCTTTTTCTTAAGAAACAGCAAGACATCACTTTGTTGCTGATACGCTATTGGTTAAATGCCGGCAAAGTAGAACACCAAAGCAGCTTGAAGCGGAAAGCGCGAGTATATCTGCGGCCTGGAGGTTTTATATAGTTGATGACGACAACATTGTCATAGCAAACTGTGGGATATGTAAACTTGGGATTGCCTGCCGGGTATTTTAATTTGAGGAACTTAATTATATAATAAAAAATATACATATATATTTTAATAATATTAAAATATCCAATAATTATTTCACTACACATTACCAAAAACATTTATTCAGATCTAGTTTGAAATAAATATTCAACAAAGTTAAATGATAAAACATTACTAACAAAGATGACTAACTAAACTAACTGATCAATAACTCTTCTGCATACTGTATAAGCAAATGACAAAATATATTCTTTATTGTTATTTTTATTTACAACAAATATATAATTACACAGTAATATACAAAAAATATGCCAGAGTGTACATAAAACATATAGTAATTCATTAAAAAGTCTTATAGTCATTAAAAATATTACAAGTCTTCTTTGCTTTATTTATTAACGATGTTCTTCAAACTTGTGCAGTAGTCCTTAGTCTCTTAAAGGAAATTAATGAAATTTGGCTTTAATCCAGTCCATTTTTTTATGTAAACAGTATGAAACTTTCCCAAAATAACAAAAAGTACAAGGAAAGTAAATTTGTTGCATGTATTGACATAATAAATGCAAATATAGAAATTTTGTAACTTGAATACAATATTTGTTTTCCTTCTAATAAAATTTTCACACACCCAAATCGCAAAGTGTCCTACACTTTCGCTCCTCGTTAAATGGCGTGTACAGAAGCTGATCTGGTATCAGTTTATCATATGGAGTGCTTTTGTCAATCATCGCTTATACATGCATTCACTGAATCAGAGGTTGCATATGAAGGGTGATAGCGGGATAGAATGGTAAAATACGAAAGAATTCCGGCAAAAATGGGAGGGTTGACTTGTATGAAGTGAACAGGAAGGAAGGAGGGAATGCAAAATATCTTTGCGAGGGAATGCAAAAACTTAAAATATATATATTTTCTTTTCACTCTGTTTTGTTTTCCTCCCACCCAGCTTTTTTTTTTTCTTTCGCACATTTTTTTCCCACCCAGGTCTCCGTATATATACAATAACAAAGCATATGGACAATAGATTCCTTTTCCAATCAACAAGAATAATCAATATCCAAATAAAATCTCTCTAAAAGCTCTTTAGCTGGATATATACAATGTAAGATATTAAATGCAACTTGTTTTACTTTGTTATTTGTACAATATATAATTCATAAGAACGCCAAGCTTTTTTTCCAAATCATATTGGTATATATATAATTTATAATATACATAATATATTATATATATTATATATATATATATATATATATATATATATATATATATATATATATATATATATATATATATATATATAACTGTATCAACAATTATAATATTCCTAATAGTTTATTGGTAAATTTTGTTTGATATATAAATATCTCCTAAAAAAGGTTTTCTTTAGCATATTTTCCTTCTAAAGATTAATTTCCATACTCTCTTAAAATGAAGAAGCTGTTGAGATATGGCATTAAACAAAATAGCATGCTCCAAATTTTTCTAAAAATTCACTGTAAGATAATAAATTACCATTTAAATTTAGAAGTTGTCTAACTAACACAATATAAGTTTCATACCAATTTTGGAAAAAGAGAGATTTATTTTTATATTGAATATATTCAATAATATATATTTATATTATTATTATTAATATTATTATTACTCATTTGTAAGTCGCTTTGGATAAAAGTGTCTGCTAAATGACTAAATGTAAATTATTCCAAATAATATATTTCTTTTGGGGAAAATGTGCTTAAATACCAGGATCCAGGCCAATAAAGCTTGTTTGTGAAATTTAGCTAATTTCACTGGAGGTTTGTCAATTTTTAAATCAGCAAATTACATTATTAAAGAGAAAAGTTGTAGTGGGAGGAGTAATTTAAAGGGAGGAGAGACAGAGAGAGACTCTAAACTAGAACTGCTTGTTTTGTGGGTCACTTGTGATATGATTCAGAGCAGTAAGTTACAGTAAGAGCAGTTCACAACTGACGGGAAAAAAAAGGAAGACTGTATAAGATATATGTCTGTTAAACTGTAGAGGACTTCGGACGTGAACAGAAGATATTTCAAGAGATTTGTGGACGTGACAGGAGATCAGGACTGATGGATGTATTTCGGGCTGTGTTGCTCTGCTTTCATGTGTTTACTGCGATTCGAGGTAAATCTGCTGTGAACTTTATTTATGGTCTAGACGCGTTTGCTTTTTAATAACGGTTCTGTTCGCGTGCAAAAGCATTAAAGTGACGCATCTGGCTGTTGCGTCGCGTTTTAGATGTTTGCGATTTAATAAACGTCGCTATATAGTAAGCTCCGCGTTCTTTACATTCCTGCGTTTATGACAGTTTATTTACATGTAAAACAAGTCCTCAAGGCTGATCGGGCGTGTGTCAACTTGTTTTACAACCAGCGGTTAACTTCAACAAAAAGACCGTCATAATGTTAAATCTTTCATCTTACAACGCTCCTCCTAATTCACTGACATTTACTTCAGTCGTTGCATTTCATTTCTGCTGTGTTAAGGAGTCTAGTTTTAGTCAGGTTCAAATAGATGACAGCCACGATGACATGAAGAGTTTTGGTAAGCTGTCCCGTCTCTGCGTTTACTCTGCCTCGTCCGTCAACGCTGCAAGTGAATTTGACGTGTTTCTGTTAGGTTCATAATTATTGATCACATAAAGTGCGATTTAACTTGAACACTTAGCTGATTGGTTGCATTGCACTTTGTAGTATGTGGGCGTTAAACAGCTAACGAATCATCATCGGTGAAGACTCCGCTTGTTTATTATTTAGTGCATTGAACGCTGCACGTCGACCATGCCCGATTAATATTCATTATCTAAAGTTGGTCATTAGTAGATTTCCTGCTTTATTCACTCAAAACCAATCTTTAAGTATTTGAACGCAGATGCTGATATCTTAACCCGAATTTAGAAGATGATACACACTTTAAATAATACACTTTAAATAATTTAATTACATAGCCCACCTAATAATAAAGCACTTTTTTATCAAGTTTAAAAAAAATATTGTCAAACTTGTACAATAACAGGGAATTATGACAATTATATTTATAACTGTAAATGCCACATATAGAAGGAAAAACAAATAATAATAATAACAGGAAAATAAACCCAAAAAAAGTGGTTTGCTTGAATGGATTTACATGAATTAAAGCTATTACATAATAGAGAGCGAGAAAAGACAATTCTACTCAACAAGGATTTATTTGTCCTTTAAAAGGTTGTCATAATGCATCAAAATCTTTGCACTTTTCTTATTTTTAGAAAGAGGAAACGAGAGTCAAATTCAGCAAGAAAAATGGGGAAAAATAAAGGAGATTTAAGCCATTTTTGCTTATAAATATAAGACACATTTTAAACTGTGACTTCTGTCATGACTTTTTATAATAATCGAGACGATTGAAAACATGTTACACTGTAAAAAGTGATTAGTTATCTAAAGCAAGTAAACCAATTGCCTTAAAAGCAACAAGTTGACTTCACAAAGATAGAAGTAAACCCCTGTAACTTGTAACTGTTATTGTTGACTTGATTTTTCGGATTATGCTAATTGAACTAACTTTTTTAAAGTCAACAAATCACTTTTTGCAGTGTCAGACTATTTTAGCATGTCTGTTTTCAAACAATTACTTTAATTATTACAATATTACATATTTGGTGCTTCATTAAGTTTATTTAATCTACAATTATAGTCTGTATTAAATTTAGAAGACACTAGAGTCTGGAAAAGCAGTGTTATTTTAATGTATGTTATTTTTCTAGATACAAAAAAACTAGAAAAAAAAACTAATTTGATAAAGGTGTATTGGAAAAAAGTGATTAATTTACTTTTAAAAATACTATTAAAAATAAAAGTGAGTACAATTTGCATAATTATAAAAATGAAGTCAGCTTAACAGTTCCAATTTACAATGGGTTTACTTTATAGTTGTAAAGTCAACTTGCTTGTAAGGTAATTGGTTTACTTGCTTTAAGTAACAAATCACTTTTTACAGTGTATATAAAGACAGAATGTCTACACAAAAAATTAATTTGCTGCTCGTTCAAACTACATGAGCTGAATCAACACAATTCTTGAGATGTTTTTGGCACAACTTAATTGTTTTATTTTCAATCCACTTATTAACTTAAGTAATGTGTGTTAGGACAACATGAATGAATTGTGTGGAGCCTTCATATATTTGTAACACTTGTACGTTGTTTTAAATGTGTATTGTAATGGCTGGTTTATCATTCAGCTAGTATTGATTGTCTCCAATTTTAGCAGAGTTGGTTTAAAGGCAGTCGATATCAGATGTCGTATATGTGGGTCTTCAGGAAGTGTCAGTGTGTTTGAGACTTGTTTACAGGATAAAACTATTAAAGTGAAGTAGCATATCCGTTGAATCAGCTCTCCATAGCAGGGGGTATCGATCTGATGCCAGGTCTACTTCCTTATCAAAGTATGGAGGCGTGATTTTTATTAGAAAAGAAAAGGTTTCATTTTAACACACTGATTTCTCAGGCCTGGTATCTGACAGAGAGAGACTGAAAGATGGGATGAAGGAAGACTGGAAGTCTGTGGATATTGCAGTGGGATTTACATTCCTGACCCCCTGGGTTTGCATGTCCCCATGAGAGGCTACACAACATCCCCTCAGTCAGAACTAGAAGCTGATTAAGTGAAAACTAAGAGAAAAATAACAGTGAGGAAGGATGAGGCAGCAGCATTAGTGAGGACATTGTCTGTGCACTTTTTTGTTGTCTGCATAATATATGCACAATACCACAAGACTGAATTAGATTTTCTTCTGTAGAATAGTCTATTGCTTACTGTTTATTGCATATGGTTGAGGGAACTTCTGTTTTTGTGGGCAGATACTGATTAGTAAGAGGTTTCAGTTGAAACGGGACAGTCCCTCACAGTCATGCAATCTTTGTATGGGAGGGGGTTCTCGGACCCCTACGGCTTTCATTAGCACTTCTTAATGAGCCTCTTACACAAACAACCGTGGTGAGAAATGAGAGCATAGTATGTGTAGAAGGGGCTGTAAAGGGGTTCTACCTTGTGCAAATGTAAAATGCATGTTATTTATGTATTTTTACCTTATTTGATAAGGATATTCATTCTTTCATTAATTTTCTTTTCGGCTTACTCCCTTTATTAATCTGCGGTCACCACAGCAGAATGAACCGCCAACTTATCCAGCATATGTTTTACGCAGCTGATGCCCTTCCAGCTGCAACCCATCTCTGGGAAACATCCATACACACTCAATCACACTCATACACTACTGACAATTTAGCCTACCCAATTCACCTGTACCGCATGTCTTTGGACTGTGGGGGAAACCGGAGCACCCGGAGGAAACCCACTCGAACGCAAGGAGAACATGCAAACTCCACACAGAAACGCCTACTGACCCAGCCGAGGCTCGGACCAGTGACCTACTTGCTGTGAGGTGACAGCACTACCTACTTTGCCACTGCGTCACCTGATAAGGATATTATATTGAGAAACCACTAAACAGCATATTGAATGCAAGTATGCTCTAAAAATGCTGGGTTGTCATAAACCAAAATAATGTTAAATATGGACAAATTGATTTTAAATGACTTTTTTTTCTTCTTTTTTTTTCTTTTTTTGGATTTGTCCATATTTGACCCAATGTTGACCCAACAAAGCATTTTCACACAGTGTAAAGCATCTACTTTATTTAAAATGCATTTTGTGTAAACAGATGTCAAAAATTGAGTGAAATGGTGGCTCAGTGGTTAGCACCGTCACCTCAAAGTAAGAAGGTCACTGGTTCAAGTCCCGGCTGGGTCAGTTGGCATTTCTGTGTGGAGTTTGCATGCTTTCCCCGTGTTGGTTTCCTCTGGGTGCTCCGATTTCCCCCACAGACCAAAGACATGCGCTTAAGGTGAATTGAATAAGCTAAATTGGCCATAGTGTGTGTGAATAGGTGTACATGGATGTTTCCCAATAATGGGTTGTAGCTTTGAAGGGCATTCGCTGTGTAAAACATAAGGATAAGTTGGTGGTTCATTTCACTGTGGCAACCCCTGATGAATAAAGAGACTAAGCTGAAGGAAAATGAGTGAATGTTTCATTGTCATAAAGCACAAAAGATAAGAGAATGTACAAGAAAGCACTAGCAAAGTATCTTTTTAAAAAGTACACTTAAACTGGTACTGTACTTTAAAGGTATATATTATCCCTTAAAGTATACACAATAGTACATAAAAGCACAAAACTACCTTTTAAAAAGACACCATTCCCAGTTGTATCTTTATTTGTTCCTTTTTGTTTACCTTTGCAGTCATTTCTTTGTAATACAAACAAGCCACGTGGCCAATCGAAAATAGTTTCTACAGATAATAATAATAATACTGTCAAACCAATCTTAATCACAATGATCTGCAAATACCACTAAAGATGGTGTATTAGGCCTGCCACTTTTTGTAATGAAACCCTACATATCTGCACACAAACAAAGCACTGCAATCCACAGATTGTTGGTTTGGTTGTGATGTGCATGATGTCAGCACTTACACAATTATGAGTTTTTGCAGACAGTTTATAAAAGTAAACATTTTCAGTCCACCAAAACAGTTAGTAAAAAAAGTAGAAAAGTTTTCATTTTTAGTTGAAATCATTGCAAATATACCTGTTGCCAATGTAAATTCAGTTTGGAGGTCCCAGAAACACACAGATAAACATGTTCAGACAGAAACCCTCAGGCAAGGAACATTAGATTATCATTTCACTCAGCTAATTCTGAGAACACTTTAGACTTCATCCATTTTATGTTACAGTGACACTTTAAAATCGTTCAGCAACCAATTTGCACTAAGCGTATGTTGTTATATTTTATATATATATATATATATATATATATATATATATATATATATATATATATATATATATATATATATATATATATATATATATAAAATCAAAGACTTTCTAAGCTTTTAAAGTAACAGGATTTCACGGGGTGGGAAATAGCACCCTGGACCGGATAATTATAAGCACTGATTGGGACCATGAGGACGGATGAGGTTTATAGGGAATAATAGAGCAGGAGGGGTTTGAACTGTATTGTCTATGAGAGACAGGAATGGACACACCGCCCTGAGCTGCACTTTATCACACAGACGCCGTTTCCTATTGCTCTTCCTGACACACACGCACACACATTTAATGCATGCATTCGCACATACTCTTTTAAAGTGATAAATAGTGGGTGGCATAGCCTGACAAGCGGCCGTGCATTCAGGCAGTCAATATTTGGGTCCGTCATTCATAAATATAGGAAATATGTATCCATTCATGAGAAATCGGGGTTTTTCCCACTCCATTTGATTTGCAGAACAGCATGCAGCACTGGCTCATAGTGTTTGTGTGTGATTAAGGGTGTAGGTCTGTTTTGTCTATTACAGGATAGGAAACAATGCACTCGGTGTGCCACCCTTCTCCAAATACACACACAAACTCATAATAAGACTCAAGTGAATGTGCACACAGACACACATGCACACACACACATACACAGGCATGCACACACGCACACATTCATGAATAAGAAACAATGGCAGCAGAGGATTTTTTTTCCCTCCCAGAACACTACATTTGGTTAAAATATATGTATTAGACAAATGTTTTCATGTGTTGTGAACAAAAATTTGGGTTATTTTACCAAATACAAAAACACTGTTTTGGTGTGGCCTAAAAATGTATATTAGCATGCCTGAAATTAATGTTTTGTTGCAAAAATGTTTCTAAAAATTAAATATCTAACACATTTGATTTTATTTATGCACTTACAAACTGTGGCTTCAATTTTCAGAGATTTCTTTAAAATAAATGTGAGATTAAGATAAAGATTCAAGCCAGCTAAAGACTTGCCACAAACATAGAACTGTAGTAAACAAAGTCTGATAGCTGTGCAGAGGTGCACATGTGGTTAGCTGACTGAACTTCACACATTGACACAAGAGCACACTCTATCAGGAAATGAGCAGCTCAAGGGTTCAAGAAGTTCACTTTGTCAAATATAGACATGGCTGTATGTCGATAAATGGATGGCTGGATGGATGGATTGATTGATGGATGAGTAATTGGATAGGGTAAAATGATGGATGGATGGATGGATGGATGGTTGGATGGGTGATGGAATGATAAGCAGTTGGATAAAGGAATATGATGGATGGTAGATGGGTGGGTGAATGGATGGATGGATGGATGGATGGATGGATAAGCAATTGGATGAAGGAATAGGATGGATGGATGGATAGATGGATGATAAAAGAAAAGCAATTTGATAGAGGAATAGGATGGATGGATAGATGAATGGGTGATGAAATGATAATCATTTAGATAGAGGAATAGGATGGATGGATGGATGGATGGATGGATGGATGGATGGATGGATGGATGGATGGATGGTAGAATGATAAGCAATTGGATAGAGGAATAGGATGGATGGATGAATGGATGGATGGATGGATGGATGGATGGATGATAAAATGAAAAGCAATTGGATAAAGGAATAGGATGGATGGATGGATGGATGGATGGGTGATGGAATGACAAGCAATTGAATGGAGTAATGGGATGGATGGATGATAGTATGAAAAGCAATTGGATAAAGGAATAGGATGGATAGATGGATGGATGGGTGATGGAATGACAGGCAATTGGATGGAGGAATGGGATAGATGGATGGATGATAGAATGAAAAGCAATTAGATAAAGGGATAGGATAGATGGATGGATGAATGATGGATGGGTGATGGAATGATAAGCAATTGGATAGAGGAATAGGATGGATAGATGGATAATAAAATGAAAAGCAATTGCATAAAGGAATGGGATGGATGGATAGATGGATGGGTGATTGAATGATAAGCTATAGGATAGTGGAATATGATGGATAGGCGGATGGATGATGAAATGATAAGCTTTTAGATAAAAGAAAAGGATGGATGGATGGATGGATGGATGAATGAAGAGATAGATGGATTATGGAATAAGCAATTGGATAGAGGAATAGGATGATGGATGGATAATAAAATGAAAAGCAATTGCATAAAGGAATGGGATGGACGGATAGATGGATGGGTGATTGAATGATAAGCTATAGGATAGTGGAATATGATGGATAGGCGGATGGATGATGAAATGATAAGCTTTTAGATAAAAGAAAAGGATGGATGGATGGATGGATGGATGGATGAATGAAGAGATAGATGGATTATGGAATAAGCAATTGGATAGAGGAATAGGATGGATGGATGGATGACGGAATGATAAGCAATTGGATAGAGGAATAGGATGGATGAATGACTGGATTGATGAATGAAGAGATGGATGGATAATGGAATAAGAAATTGGATAGAGGAATAGGATGGATGGATGGATGAATGGATGGATGGATGATAAGTAATTGGATAGAGAGATTGGATGGATGGATGGATGGATGACGGAATGATAAGCAATTAGATAGAGGAATTGGATGGATGGATGGATGGATGGATGGATGGATGGATGGATAGAAAAAATGCTGAGTTCAACATAATTCCATCATGTTGTCCTAACACAAATCAAACAAGTTAACTTTATTATTTTTACAAATTTAAGTGGATTGAACAAAAAAACAATGAAGTTGTCCCCCAAAAAATTCAAGAATTGTGTTGATTCAGCTCATTTAAAATAAGTACTTTGAGCAAACAGAGTAACAGTTAAGTATTCTAAAAGAATGAAACTTCACACAAATCATCTATGAAGAGTTTAATTTACATCTAAAAATCTCTCTTTTTTTCTCCAGCGAGTGGTGATCATCACTCTCTCAGAGTCTCTGTGCCTCATCGGACCTACGAGTGTCCCGAAGGTGCTGATGTCATTCTGAAGTGTGTTCCGTCCGGGACCAAGGCTTACCCGCAGGACACCTTCTGGACTACCTGGCTCTACACGCCTCGTTCACAGGACCACTGTCAGAAGGGAGCACATCCGCGCAAGGCCAATCACACCAACCGCTCTCTAGGAGTGGTATACTCCAGCGGAGACAAGGTCTTCTCAGTCTCACTGAAGAACGTCAAGCATACGGACCAGGGCAAATACTGCTGCTGGCTTCTGGACCTCCATGGCAGGCACAAGGAGCAGGAAGCCCATGACTTCATGTACCTCTCTGTGATGCCAAGTAAGCCAGTCAGAGAGTTCAGATCTGAGGTTCATGTATCCATACATGCATGATCTTAATGTAACTTGTTTCCACAGCACCCAAAGATGCACATAATGGGAGTCTGAAATGTTTGGAATATTCTCACACTGCTTCAGATGGTAAGTTTAACACTACACAGATGATTAAAAGGTGCTAAAGAGTATTAGTACTCACGTCCCACACAAACACACACATTCTATGGAACCAAGCTCTACAAACAAATCATTCAGCAGCTATTTTAAGAACTAGACTTTATTTTCTGCTCACCGAAAGTTCCCCTGAAGTTAACAAATAGGTTTGATATTAAGACGCATGTATAATGAGTTCCTCCTAGTTATAGATATGTTTGTGTTATAGATATGATTGTGTGAAAGGTCCCTCAATGGTCACTACTTTTCTGTCTTATTTACTCACCAAAATCTCTTAGAATTGAAACAGAAATATCTTCTGTTAAACTGAAAACATGATTTAATGAATGTTGGAAACCGGTAACTTGATTTTCACAACAGTTTTTCTAACATGGAAGTCAATAGCCACTGCCATCGACATTCTTAAAAATATCTTCTATGTTCTCTATCAAAAGAAAATGATACCGGTTTGGAGCTACTTGAGTGTGAATAAATGTGTGAGTATTTTTAGGAGAGCTAAGGCGTAAACAAGAATGATGGTTTTGAAAAACCCAAATGTTCATGAAGTGCATTTAGTACCTACAAAAACTGGATTTAACTTGTTAATAAATAAGTTTTTTTTCACTGAAATACTGCACACAAATGGGGTCGACTGATTAGTGGATTTACTCGGAATATTCTATAACACACACAATGAAATCAAATAAAATGCTCTGGATTAAAGATATACAGTTGAAGTCGGAATTATTAGCCTCCTTTTAAATTTCCTTTTTAAATATTTCCCAAATGATGTTTAACTGAGCAAGGAAATTTTCACAGTATGTCTGATAATGTTTTTATTTTTTTCTGGAAAAATCTTGTTTAATTTCGGCTAGAATAAAAGCAGTTTTTAATTTATTTATTTTTTTAAACCATGTTATGGTCAAAATTATTAGCCCCTTTAAGCTATACTTGTTTTCAATAGTGTACAGAACAAACCATCAATATACAACAACTTGCCTAGTTACCCTCACCTGCCAAGTTAACCTAATTAACCTAGTTAAGCCTTTAAATGTCACTTTAAGCTGTATAGAAGTGTCTTGAAAAACATCTAGTAAAATATTATTGACTGTCATCATGGCAAAGATAAAATAAATCAGTTATTAGAAATAAGTTATTAAAACTATTATGTTTAGAAATGTGTTAAAAAAAACTTCTCTCTGTTACACAGAAATTGGGGAAAAAATAAACAGGGGGGCTAATAATATGTGACTTCAACTGTATATCTGATGTGTGTGTGTGTGTATAAAGACCAGCTAATGCAACATAATTGATGCATTGTTTTAAGACTGACTTTACCAGAATGTTTACACAATAATAATGTACTAGACGATTCCGCTGATCTGCAAAAAACACCCTAAAGTGCTAGTCCTGTAGTCCGCAATAGTTATTTAGCTTTTCAAGTACCATCATGTCTACAAAATGAACATGTATCCACTTTTTTCACAAAATACTGTCTTTTTTGACCCCTAAAAGCCATTGTAATGGAAATGACTGGTTAAAAGGTATTTAAAGGGGTGGTCCAGGGTGTATTTTTAAGGCTTGGTTGTGTTTATAAGATGCAAAGCAATGTGTGCTCATGCTTCAGTAGAAAATCTTGTTATTTTTTTTCAGATATCTTACTTTGAATATATACAGCTACTCAGCTAACACAAAGAGCTTAGAATCACCAAAGCGCGACACTGTCAGCTGTCTATTGGATCTTATTGCTGCGGTGATGGCAAGCAGCTGCTTTGTTTCTTATTCATTTATTTAAAAAGTGCATTAAAGCTGAGATACAACCTGAAAGATGACAATACAACACTTACTATTACAATCTTTTTTTACCAATACAATCTCTTTTTTAGCACTTTTAATAGTTTATTTTACAGACTTATAATATGCTGTTGTTCTGTTAGAATTTTCACTCCAAAATGCCCGCTGCGCCATCTAGTGGCTGTTTCACAAATTGCACTAGAGTGTCGCCTCTTGGTGATTCTATGCTCTTTTGCTAACATGAAAACAACAGTCATATTTCCTAGTTCCTCCAAAAGGCCTGCCCTCAAGTGGCTCTGATTGGTCAGCTAACATAATGTGCTTCAGGTCAAGCCCCTACAGGCATGCGCTTTTGCCCTGTGTAAACAGTAGCTGAATCAGACAGAAAATGAAAGCACAGAGCTAAGCCTCTCGTCTGCTCAAAATAAAATCTGACAAGCGTCTTTCACATATATTAGGGTAATAAGCATGTGTGAATAATATAAAAAGTATGTTATTATAGATGTAAAATGCACAGAAAGGGTACACAGAGAGACACTAAAAGTGGCAGCATAGAGACACTGCGGCGCTGCTGAAGATTGTGAGTGTTTACAGCAGTTTGGCTGATTAATAGCTTTACAATGCACAGCTTTGTCGGTTGAAGGAGTTTTTAGCGGAATCCAGCAGTAAACTGGGAGAAATTCTTAAAGTTCCCCTTTGTAAAATGCTGGCAATATCTTTTTTTAATATAATTTTCAGGAACATAGTTTAAATTATTCTGTAAGCACTTCTCTCTTTGTGTCGTGTTTTTGAAAACCCAAATACAGAAACAGAAGAAGCTCTGTGCAAATAGCAGCGTTTGGACGGCATTTTAGCTTTCTCTGCTGTAACATTATAACACCTCTGGCCAGGCTCCGTTGCTGTGCAGGGTGTATGGGCAGAGAATGCTTGTAACCTGAAATGCTTGTGATCTCAGTAGCCTGGATGTAATTGTTTTGTAGTCCCCAAATTTGTTCACTGTAGGCTTTGCTAAGCTAACTCTGTAAAATCCAATGTCTCCCTTTGCATTGAACTTTGAGCGTATTACATTCAGAGATGTTGTTTATGTTCACAAAGCTACATTACACATCAACTAAAGTTTAAAATATGATATTGTGGTGGAACACCCCTTTATATCCATCAGTTTTTAGCTAAAACAATGTCATGTAAACGTCCCCTTGGTGTAATTTTAGGATGATTCACAATTTCTTGTCTCTTTTCCACCAGTAATGTCTTTGTGATTGTCTTTTAGACTCTGTGGCTGAAGGTCTGGCTATCGCAGCCTGTGTTGCTTTTGTTCTGTGCCTCCCGCTTATTCTGATGCTGGTTTACAGACAGAGACAAACAGTAGAGCGACACAGACGTGAGTACACACACACAGACACACAGACACACACACACACACACACACACACACACAAACACACACACACACGCACGCACGCACGCACGCACGCACGCACGCACGCACGCACGCACGCACGCACGCACGCACGCACGCACGCACGCACGCACGCACACACACACACACACACACACACACACACACACACACACGCACACGCACACGCACACGCACACGCACACGCACACACACACGCATACACACACACACACACACACACAGTTAGTCATGTACTGCTCACACATTTACGCTGACCTACATTGTGTTTGAGAGTGTGCTACACAGCCTGCAGAATGGAAGTACAGTAGCTGCACTCATTCTTTTAAAGAGTCTGCATTTCCTTTCTCACTATGAACCATTTCCTCTTCCTGTTTTTCCCAGGTGCACATGAACTGGTGCGAATGGACAGGTGAGTTTCCAAAGAGACCGAAACACATTACTCTAGACTTAAAGTACATTCAGCTAACTTTAACCCAATTGGAATTGATGCCAAAATCGATATCAATAAAACTAAGTAATAAAAGTTAATATAAAGATAAGAACAAAGCAAATGTGGTTGTTCTAGTTGCAACATTTTAAAAATAATAAAGTATATTTTATGTCTAAAACTTGTTACTGAAATGCATCCAAAAAAATCTCATTTTTTGTTTTAGATATAAATAATTAATAGTCTTGAATAAAATAAATAAATACTGTAAATAAGCATAAAGGCAGTACAGCAAATGCCCTACTTATAACTTACAAATGATATTTATATTCGATCCTGACATTGATCTAGGTTATAAGAGCAACAAATATTAACTCGACTTCTAGTTAATCATTTGGAAAAGTTCCAGAAGGTCGTTTTTTTCGTGATTCATTGATCACCAATTTCGTGATTCAATTGATCATCATTGAACTGCATCCCAATCATCACAAATACTGCAGTACATCTATTGGAACCCACATGGACCCAAAATTCTCACGGAAATCAGTCAAGTTTGGTAAAGGAAAAATCATGGTTTGGGTTGCGACATTACTATCCTAATTAAATAATAAAGAATCAAGGCATGATCCTATTTTATTTTGGTAAAATAAGCGTAATCGGTCACACTTTACAATAAGGTTCATTAGTTAATCTTAATTAATGCATTTACTAAAATGAACAAACAATGAACAACACATTTACTACTGTATTTGTTCATGTTAGTTAACGTTAGTAGTTCATTGTTAGTTCATGTTAACTCATGGTGCATTAACTAATGTTAACAAGCATGGACTTGGTTGTTATTAATGCATTAGTAAATGTTCAATTATGATTAATAAATGCTGTACATGTGTTGTTTATGATTAGTTCATGTTAGTAAATGCATTAACTAATGAACCTTATTGTAAAGTGTTACAGCATATTCTAAGGCCTTTGCCTTTCAAATAAGCCACTTCTGATACCAAATAATCAACTAGAAGTCAAGTTTTTATTTGTTGTTCCTAAAACTTAGATAGGCGACAAGACTTTTGTCAGGTAGTGTAAGTGTGTGTGAGTGTGTGTGTGTGTGTATAGATATATACACACACACACACACACACACACACACACACACACACACACACACACACACACACACACACACACACACACACACACACACACACACACACACACACACACACACACACATACTAATAGCAATAAACTTGTGAATTATATATATATATATAATTAGCAAGTTTATTTACTAATATGGCAATATATATTATTAATTATTAATATGTTTACACTGCATAATCTTTAGAATAATTTTTTAAATAATGATGATAATATCTATACAGAAGAATGACAAATATAATCTACAAATTAGAAGGAAAATGTCCAAAAAATAGTCCTTAAATAGGCTAACAAATTTTTAGGCAAAACATGATTCAATATTAGTTATTTTTGTATAATCATGAGGTGAAATTTATTCTCAGCAAGTATTTGACAGGTTTTATAGGACTCTAATATACAAATATATTTATACTCCTTTCTTTTTCTCTCTAGTGAAGCACAGGGGCATGAGAACCCAGTGTTTTTGGGTGATTCTCCAGAACCTAAAATGCGGACAGTATCCCAAATAATGATGAGGCAGCCATCTGAAACAGGACACCACCTCCTGTCAGAACCAGGAACTCCATTCTCTCCAAACATACAAGGAGAACTGTTTTTCTCAGCACAGGGTATGAAACACACTCTCTCTCTCTCTCTAACACACACACACATACACACATAGAGTACACAGTCATCCAACGGCTCGATAGCTAAAGCTTGTCACTGCTAAACAGGCGACAAGAAACATCTGTAGAAGCACTACACACAAAGATACACACACAACCATGACACTCTCACACAAATGCACACACAGCACTTAAACAGAGTTTTTCGTCTTCTTGAATTTCCCCTTCTTATACACAAGCCAAACCCACTCGTTTTCAAGGAGCAATTTAAACATGCGTACAAATGTGCATAGATCCAGATAAAGTGTGTGTGTGGGCGAACGTCATGAAGTCCAGCTCACAGACAGACATACGCCTCCTCTACTTAACCTTTAACGCAGCGGAATTTACAGAAAGTCAGTTTCCCCTTTTTCTCCCTCATTTCACAACACGCATTTCTGCTTCTGAGATTCTGAGAAACCGAGAACGTGTTAGCATGAGCGTCTGCTTTTGTGTGTTTCTCCATTATATCGGCTCATACGCGACACAGCTAATGTTAACATTTATCAACTCACTTCCTTAATGTCACTTACGTTGGAGTGCAAGAGAACATTTTGTGGTCTAAAAGATAGGGTGGGAATTAATTTCAAATTACAGTGCTCAGCATAATTGAGTACACCGAATTTTGAAAATAAGTATTTGGATCCATTTCTCAGTGATTATAAGCAATGTATTTTGATGCATTTAAACAAAACAGATTTATTAAACAGATGTGTTTATTAAAATAATATTTTAGTGACCAAACATATTCAGAAATTGAAAGATAATACAATTAAATTCAAGCTAAATATTGCAAAAAATAAATTATTACAACCTACAATACTTCAACTCAATTTTTTTATTTTCTCTTGATTTTTCCTCTTTTTTTAAATTGTATTTAATATTTTTCTATAACATATAAATTTATGTGTACTAGTTTTTGTATATATTGGGGGATTATTGTATTTTGTAAAAAGATTACAAACATTTGCAATTTTTCCCCTAGTTTTTTCATGAAAACAAACCAAATTTTTAATTAGATCTAGAAAAATCTGAAAAATCTCGTTAGATCCTGAATAAAATAAATAAGTACTGTAAATAAACATAGGCAGTAGCAAACACACTAAATATAACTTAATTTTTTTTTTTGCGACTGAGTATTAATAATATGCTTACATCACATTCTTTTTATAAAAAAAATATTCCCCTTGGTATGCACAAGCCAAACCCACTCAAGTTTCGAGTTCAACTTTCATGTGTTTCTCCATTATATCGGCTCATACGCAACACAGCTAACGTCAACATTTACCAACTCATTTTACTTCTTCAATGTCACTTATGTTGGAGTGAAACTGAATATTTTGTGATGAAAAATAAAGGGTGGAAATTAATTTTATATGATTTCATATTATATATATTATGGGAATATTGTATTTTCTTAAAAGATTGAATTAGAATCTGGAAAATCTCATTTTTGTTTTTTAGCTTAAATAAAATAAATAAGTACTGTACATAAACAAAATGGCTATAGCAATTAATTTTTTTTGCAACTGAGAATTATTAACATGTTTACAGTACATTATTTTTTATAAAGAAAATATTCCCCTTGTAATAAACAAGCCAAACCCACTCAAGTTTCAAGTTCAAGTTTAAACTTTCATTTGTTTCTCCATTATATCGGCTCATACGCAAGACAGTTAACATCAACATTTACCAACTCAATTTACTTCCTTAATGTTACTCATGTTGGAGTAAAACAGAATATTTTGTGCTAAATATTATACATTTAAATTCTTTTAATTTCATATTATTTCACGTTATATTCTAGGTTAGTCATGCATGATACTGGAATTCTGTACCAATCGATACTGGAATTTTAAAAATGTTAATTTCTCGCTAACATTTAAGTGTGTTCTTAAACTAATTTCCCATTGTGTTCACATGCTCAACAGAAATGACTGTGATTGGCCGTGAAGGTCATCATCAGTTTATCGAACTTACTGCTGTTTACTGAGTGTAAACACAGATAGAACTGAATCGTTTCAAAGTTACATCGATCAGCTGGTTTGTCTAAAAGCTGACATATGAGTGATCCGCTGATGAATCGCAGCTTTAAAACTGGTACCGAATTCCAGTATCGTGACAACCCTAATATATATGTTTTGTTAAAACACTACAAACATTTGCATTTTTTTTGTTTTTTTTCTGAAAACAAACCAAATTTTGAATAATGTAACACACATAATTTGTTTAAATCATGTTTTTTTTTAACCAATGAGATGTATTTCATGATAAAGTATCCCTTTGTTGTATGTTGATTCTCATTACTGTAATAATACTTTGTAATAAAGTAAACGATTACCGTAAATAAGCGTAAATTGAATGCAGTGTCATTTAAAAATTAAATAATACATGCTTATTTTTGAGGAAGTAAATAGGATTAATAATTTTGTCATTGCTATCCTGACCCAAATTGCATGACACATACAACATGATGCATTTTTGAAGCTCAGTAAAACATGGCACTATGAATGTCAAGATCATGGATTTTTTCACAGGAAATAAAAAAACCCGATAGAAATGTGCACATTAGATGCAGTAGAACTCGAAGTGTTTGTTGAATGCATGAAAGCTGAAACAGTTATTAAATGACATAGAATTACTACTACTACTACTACTACTACTACTACATGTAAACATACGCTAATATTTGTAATGCAAAGCTTCCACTAACTGCCACCCACACTATTCATTTACACTAAACTGCAAAAGCATTGCCATCTCCACATTTACATATAAAACACCCACGCAGCCTGGCAAGACAAATTATTACCATATGCAAACACTTTACATAATCATGTCACTTGGATATTACATGGAGGCTTGAAGAGACAGTTCATGAAAAAATACTCTCCATTCACTTGTTCAAAACTTGCTTGAGTTTCTTTCTTCTGTTGAACACAAAAGAAGATATTTTGAAGAATGCTGGTTGCTGCCACCCATTGACTTCTAAAGTATTTTTTTTCCGACTATACATGTCATTGGGTGCCAACCAGCATTCTACAAAATATCTTATTTTGTGTTTGTGTCGTTTAAAACAACAAGAGGCATAAAAAATTAGAAGGTCAGTTTCATTTTTAGGGTTAACTGTCCCTTTAAAGCAGGGGTGTCACACTCAGTTCCTAGAGGGCCGCAGCTCTGCACAGTTTAGTTCCAACCCTGCTTCAACACACTTACCTGTGGGTCTCAAACAAGCCTGAATGACTCAATTATTTGGATTTAGTTTAGTTTATTTATTTATAAAGTGCAATAAAACAACAGCTGTTGAAAACTTTTGTTTTTTTCCAGGTTTGCCAGAAAGCAATATCTGAGCATTTCACAACGCGATCACAGGGAAATTTCATCAAGAGGGTCCAAAGATGTCCTTTTTATGCTGTTCGAGTTGCACACACCTCTGTTTATCACAAGCTGAGATGCACCGCGGCTTCATTTGCACTTAAATATGTCTCTTTTTATCCAATCTGTATCTCTTCTAGACTTCAGGGATATTTTAATACCTCACGCTCTCTTGTTTTGGAGTACTCAGCGCTTCTTGAGTACTTCCTCGATGCAAACTGCCAAAGCACTCGCTTTGTCGCTGAATCAATGCTGGTGCTGGTCCCAGATTTGAAGGTTGACCAGACGAATCAGCAGATCTCAGAACTTCTATGACTGTGCTTGTTTTAAAGCTTCAAAACTGCTGATGATGCCACAAAGGCTCTATCCTGGGACCTTCACCGTTGTGAATCAGTGAAAAAGCAATGTTCTCGAAACACTCGCCATCAAGCCTGCTGAGCAATGATGGGCTTTTTAAAATCTTTTCGCGGTGAGTGTGGTGCTTTAACCATATTTGTAGCTTATTTTAAATGCATTCTTGAAGAACGAGTGCAGATGATTGTGGTAAATGTTGCATTGGTGACAATCAAACACAGTTGCGCCTCTTACGTCAGCTGTGGCTTTAAGGAGTTGAAGACTCATGAAAGATTTTTATCTTTTGTACTCATTTTTTTATTGGATGTGTGGGGTATGAGTGAAAGTGTATAACTGTTCCTTCAAATGGTAAAAAAAAAATAAGCAAAGAGCTTGTAAACAGGAAGCTTACATTTAAAACCACTGCCATAAAGAGTGCCATAACCTTGCTTTGTATATGAATGAAGAATGATTAAAAACACACATTGTAAATATGCTGATGAATTTGCCAGTTTGTACATTTGAACGTGACTGTATAAAAGATGTAACATATATGTAGCTCTGATGACATGTCAAAAAACAAATGCTTATTACTCTTTTATAAAAGTACAAAGAAAATAAAAAGTTCTGCTGAAAGTTGAATGTCTCTGTGGTGTATTTATGCAACATTTAAAGGTGCAGTAGGTGATTGTCTTCAGAAACATTTTTTGTAGTGCTGGTTGAAAGTCTCTTCACATTCCACTAGTAATGATTAAAGTAAATGATCTAAATGTATTTATGTATTTTTATATATTGGGTAAGGCATAAGACAAATGTTCATCCAATTAAAAGTTGTCAGGCCGACAATTCTCATAATTCTGATAAATAGCCAAAACGGTCTGTCAACAAATGAAGAGTTTAAATGCCTAAACTTCTAATGCCATCTGAAGTTTTCCTCTAAGGTGAGCATTTTTATCAGGCTCCTGTGTGTGTGTTCAACAATATCACTTTTGTGGCAAAGAATAAGTCATTTTCCTGGTCTTTAAAGTGAAATATCTCAATATAAACAAAAGAGGCTGAGAAAAATATTCATTTTTGATGAAAATTTTAATTGGCATGTAGAATTTTTTGCATCTGAACTCTTCAAATCAGGATTTGTGACCTCTGTTCACGCAGATCCGCCAGTTGCAAATGACTGTGGTAAAAACAAATGCTGAATCAAAACTTCAATCCTAAATCAATGTTGGAGTTAGTTTTGCACACTGGAGGATAGACAACACCATAGCTGAAGTATTTCTTTCAGACAGGTAATGTTCTGTTTTAAAACTCATTTAGTCAAGCAAAGCGTATGTAGGTTGTGTTGTTTTACGAATGGGTTATATGCACAGAAGTGTTGTTCAGCCACTGAATTCATCCGGCTGAAAAATTGATGTGACTATTTTCAACTTTATAAGGTCCTTTTACAGCATCAGTGATGTAGATTTATATGTAGTTTAACAACAAATCAACAGTAAACAGCGCTGTTCCGCCTAGCCTGCTTTACTGAGCTGAAGTTGGTTTTATATTAACATGGGTTCATTTTTGATCAATGACAACATATGACGCGCTCCCGATATTGTTTACCGCTACTCTGAATATACGGTCTGAAACAGCATGTCAATATGGCTTAGTAATTATTCCTGCATGCCGCAGGCCGACCACCAAGCATACAGTAGTCCCTTTAGGACAGGAGTGTCCAAATTCGGTCCTGGAGGGCCAGGTTCCTGCAGATTTTAGCTCCAACTTGCCTCAACACACCTGCTTCTAGAAAGCCTACAAAGAGCTTGATTAGCTAGCCCAGGTGTGTCTGATTAGGGTTGGAACTAAATTTTGCAGGACATCGGCCCTTTAGGACCATGTGTGGACACCCCTGCTTTAGGACAAAGCATGTGAGAGGCCAGCGATCCTTGCATGCATGAAATATTGCACATTAGACAAGTTTTTATAGCTACACGACTGTAAATGCGCTATACAGTTTTTCATTCAGAATTGTGGTATTATAAAGTACCATAAATTGTTCTTACTGGCGAATGACATGATCTAGTGGGAGGTCTTTTGTCATTTTTAAGGTGAGCGTTCATGGTATCAGGAGGTCTGGCTTTGGACTGCAGGGGTGGAACTGTGTTTTAAAGATATTATGCTAACCAGTTAACATTTTTTCTGATCATCTACTGCATCTTTAATCTTTTCAATCACATAGAACCATCTAAGACAGCAAACAATCAGCCAATGATTGACAAGGACTTTAAACTACGAGGAACTTATTCAGCAATCATTTATTCATTTTTCTTCGGTTTAGTTCCTTATTTCTCAGGGGTCGCCACAGTGGAATGAACTGTCAACTATTCACCATGTTTGGCGCAGCAGATGCCCTTCCAGCCTTAACCCAGTACTGGGAAATACCTTTACAGTCTCACATACACACACACACTCACATACACTAAGGTCAATTTTGTTTACCAAGTCACCAATAGCACATGTCTTTGGACTGTCAAACCCCTACCAACCCGGGGAGAACATGCAAATTCCACACTAAAATGCCAAGTGGCCCAGCTGGTACTCAAACCAGCGACTTTTTTGCTAACCACTAAGCCGTGCCGCCTACCTTATTCAACATTTGCTTCAAAAAATAATAAACACCAACATTAGTAAACTGTTTTTTTTCTGCTTAAAATGTAGTTGCGATGACATTTTTAGAGCATAAATGTATTTATTATTCTAGAAAGTAGATGTAGATATCCAAAAGTCACACTTGATAAAACCCAGACCGCTGTGAGGTTGACAACAGGAATCAATGAGCTGGTGTAAGTGCAGCTTCCTGTTTCAAAATAAAAGAAGGTTGTGGTTTCCTGTTTTCGCTGTTTGGTTGTTTAAGACTGGCTTTTTAAAAGAGCAGACCTTGTGTATCTTATGTTAAGCGTCAGATAACGTAAAGAAAAATCTGTTCAAAAGAAGCTGCAGGAACATCTGAGGTACTGATTTTATCCGTGGTACTGACTGGGATAGGGATAGTTCACTCGAAAATAAAAACACTTTTTTTCAAGCACATTTATTCTTCCTCATGTGGTTTTAAACCTTTAGGAGTTTCTTTAGTTTACTGAACACACAGCAAGATATTTTGAAGAATGCTGGTTGATGGCACCTATTGACTTAAGTAAAAAAAAAAACAGTAACACTTTAGAATAACGGTCCATTAGTTAATGTATTTACTGACTAGTGTTGTGACAATACTGGAATTTGGTACCAAATTTGGTACCAAATTTTTTTTATTCAGCAACTTGGTACGTAAATTTTTGAGCGTGTTCTTAAACACCACTGATTTGAAAATGTGTTTGCATGCTCAGTAGAAATGAATGTGATTGGCTTTGAAGGTCATCGATTCATTAAACTGCAAATGCCCTGAGAGCTTCTCTGCTGTTTGGAGTGCATTGTGAACAACTAAGATATACATTTCACTGGTGTTGGAGGGTTTTACTAAACATTATGGTTCAGCAGATCATAGATAGCGATTTACTTTTTCAACATTTTTTTAGGTTACAGCCTTATTCCAAAATGGATCAAACTCATTTATTTCCTCAAAATTCTACACACAATGCCCCATAATGACAATGTGAAAAAAGAGTTTTTGAAATTGCAGAAAATGTATTAAAAATAAAAAGTTGAAACATCACATGTACAGAAGTATTCACAACCTTTGCTCAATACTTTGTTGATGCACCTTTGGCAGCAATTACAGCCTCAAGTCTTTTTGAATATGATGCCAGAAGCTTGGCACACCTGTCTTTGGGAATTTTTCCCCATTTCCTCTTTGCAGTACCTCTCAGGCTCTATCAGGTTGGATGGGAAGAGACAGAGTACAGCCATTTTCAGATCTCTCCAGAGATGTTTAATAGGATTTAGATCTGGGCTCTGGCTGGGCCACACAAGGACATTCACAGTGTTGTTGTGAAGCCCCTCCATTGATATTTTGGCGTTGTGCTTTGGGTCATTGTCCTGCTGGAAGATAAACAGTCGCCCCACTCTGAGGTCAAGAGCGCTTTGAAGCAAGTTTACATTCAGGATATCTCTGTACATTGCTGCATTCATCTTTCCCTCTATCCCGAGTAATCTTCCAGTTCCTGCTGCTGAAAAACATCCCCACAGCATGATGCTGCCACCATCATGCTTCACTGTAGGGGTTGTATTAGCCTGTGGATGAGCGGTGCCAGGTTTTCTCCAAACGTAACACCTGGCATTCACTCCAAAGAGTTACATTTTAGTCTCATCAGACCAGAGATTTTGTTTCCTATGGTCAGATGCCTTTTGGCAGATTCCAGGCGGGGAGTGTCTTCCGTCTGGCCACTCTATCATACAGGCCTGATTGGTGGATTGCTGCACAGATGGTTGTTCTTCTGTAAGGTTTTCCTCTCTTTACAGAAGAATGCTGGAGCTCAGACAGAGTGACCAACAGGTTATTGATCATCTCCCTGACTAAGGCGCTTCTCCCCTGATCACTCGGCTTAGATGGCCGGCCAGCTCTAGGAGGAGTCTTGGCAGTAAAAACATCTTCCACTTACGGATGATGGAGGCCACTGTGCTCATTGAGTTTCAGAGCAGCAGAAATTTTTTTGTAATCTTCCCCAGCCTTGTGCCTCGAGGCAATCCTGTCTCGGAGGTCTACAGACAATTCCTTTGTCTTCATGCTTGGTTTGTGCTTTGACATGCACTGTCAACCCTGGGACCTAATATAGACAGGTGTGTGCCTTTTCAAATCATGTCCAATCAACTGAATTTACCACAGGTCAACTCCAATTAAGCTGCTGAAACATCTTCAAGGCGAAGGCTGTGAATACTGATATACATGTGATTTTTCAGGTTTTTTATTTTTAATAAATTTGTAACAAGTTCAACAAATATTTTTTCACATTGTCATTTTGGGGTATTGTGTGTATAATTTTGAGGAAATAAATTAATTTAATCCATTTTGGAATAAGGCTGAAACATGGAGAAGCGCTTTTGAATAGCTTTCTGATGCCCTTATTTACTTTAAATACTGCTGTTTTTGGGTGAGTTGTCTGATCCCAGTAATAGGCTGTATGTCCTAAAGTCCATGACTACGACAAACTGTAGCAAAGCCTCGAGTAAATGTGCAGAAAATAAAGCTAAGACAGACACGTCACAAATTAGGAACAAAACACGGATCGAGGTATCATCAAAAGCATCATAACCAGTATTTGTTTAATTGTTAAGCAAAATATTGATTTATTTTAGTCTCATTTGAATGCGTTGCGGTTGTGAATGTGACCATATCAGACACAAATATGCCAGCGAGCCTAGCGGAAGTGACGTTTTGGTCGCATGAATAAGCTGACATACGAGCGATCCGCTAATAAGTCGAGACTTTAAAATGCTCCAGTGTCCCTGTATCTATTTCAGTTTCGATTGGTAACAAATTCCAGTATCAAGACCACACTATTACTAACATTAACTTAGTATGCATAATCTTGTAAAGCATTCAATAATCATAGTTCAACATTAATTAATGCACTATTAAAATCCAAAGCTATGCTTGTTAACATAAGTTAATGCACCGTGAGTTAACATTAACTATGTGATTTAATTCAAATAACTAATGTTAACAAAGATGAATAAGTACAGTACTAAATGTATTACTAATTGTTTGTTCATGTTACCAAATGCATCAACTAACAGACCATTATTTAATAATAATAATAATAATAATAATAAGTGTTACCAAGAAAATGTTGACTTATAAAACCCATTGACTTAAAGAAGAAAAAAATACTATGGAAGTCAATAGAGACCATATAAACAATCCAGAATTCTTCAAAGTATATTATTGTGTGTTCAACAGAAGAAAGAAACAAGTGAAGGGTAACAGAATGATATTCCATTTCTGGGTGAACTATCCCTTTAAATGTGATGGCAGGAAATATATAACAATTAGAGTTGGAAATATTCTAATGGAAACACATGCACTCTGACACTTACTGATAAGGTCGGAGTGCCGTCATCTTCCACCGTGACAGTGAGTGTGTACTGCTGCTGTTTTTCTCTGTCTGGAGGTGACGGTCGGGTCACTATCTCTCCTGTCATGCGGTCCATTCTGAAGGTCAGGTCCTGGTTTCCAGCAGTGATGTAGTATGAGAGCATGGCATTAGCTCCAATGTCACGATCTGTTGCTACGACGCGCAGGACTGATGTTCCACCACCCACATTCTACAACACACATATATTACCAGTGTTATTTTATATTGTGTTGGAGAAAAGTCAATCATTGGCAAGTTCATATCATTGAAATTGATAAACGCATTCAAATCAATTTATTTAATAAATGAATGATACATTTACTGTATACATTTATTGATGTTGAATTAATTTATTTATAATTTGTTCATAGTTAAATCATTTATAATTAAATTTATCCAAGTATAAATACATTTATTTAATAAATTAATAATTGATAAATAAATGTATTAATGTATAATTTATCTGTATAAATATTTCATATTTTGTGTAATAAATATTCTTAATTAAAAATTTTAAACATGAATTGACACGGATAAAAGTAAATTCATATTAACAAATGGTGACACTTTACAACTAGGTCACATTTATTAAAATTAGTTTAAAAGGGTTTTGCCTTAGTTACATAATTTCAGTGTTTGCCTATATATCAGGAAATGCAAAAGATGTGTTTAAGCATTATTCAATGGACTTGAGCGAAAATAAACATTTAACAAGATTAATATTTAACAACATTAATAAATGCGACAACAAATGTTTTGCTTATTGTTAAATATGTATTAACTAATGAAAGTGAAAAAACATGACTATAACCAACTTGACACTCATATATATAATTGAGCAAATGTGCCTTTCAGACAGAGGTTCTGCAGCCTTCGACTACATTTCTTCTCTTTAAAAAAGAAATACTCTTTCTTTCTTTCTTTCTTTCTTTCTTTCTTTCTTTCTTTCTTTCTTTCTTTCTTTCTTTCTTTCTTTCTTTGTTTATTCATTTATTCATTAGTTTATTTATTATGTTGCCTATTAATTAATTAATTTTTTGTCTATTAATTATTTAATTTATAAATTTTTCTATTAATTATTTAATTAATAAATTTTTCTATTACTTATTTTATTTATTTATTCATTAATTTATTTGTTTGTTTATTTATTCTTTTATTTATTTTATTATTTGTCTATCAATAATTTATTTATTTATTTGTGTATTTATTTATTCATTAATTTGTCTATTAATTAATGTGTCAATTAATTAATTAATTAATTAATTTTTCTATTAATTAATCAATTGCTTATTTATTTATTTATTTATTCATTAAATCAATTATATAGTTATTTATTTATTTATTTATTTATTCATTTATTTTTTCATTTACTCATTTATTTATTCATTCATTCATTCATTCATTCATTCATTCATTCATTCATTCATTCATTTGTTCATTTATTCATTTATTTGTTTATTTATTTATTTGTTAATTCATTCATTATTCTGTCATTTATTTTCAGTGTAAAATTATGACTCATGTTTAAATACCAAAAACGTTTTTTCACTTTTAAGTCCAAATAGAAAAGGACAATTGTTTGTTTTTATTATTATTTTGTGTTGTATTATTTGGTTACTGAGCAAAAATAAAAAACAATAAGAGTAGTGTTTTGAAATTAAAGAGTGCATAATAACCGTGAAACCGTGATTATTCCTCAGACTATAATGGTACAACCAAAACCTATAATTGTTGCATTCTTACATCAAATATATATTAGTAGTGGGCAAAGATTATTGCAGTAAATAAATAATCTAAAAAAAATACATAAATAATCGCAAGTTTTTGCATTAAAAATAAAAATTTGTTTTGACACAAGATATATGTGTGTACTATATAGTCATTATGTTTATATAATACACACATAAATAGAAGTAAAACTACACGTAACAATTTTGTTATATATTAATTTTAATTAATATATAAATTTGTATCATATACACATATATTTTATATTTAAATATAAATAAACATTTTCTAAAACATGCATGCATGTGTGTATTTATATATACATAATAATTAAACTCAGCACACACACTTAAATGATGTCAAAACACTTTTATTTTAGATTTGATTAATTGCGATTAACTTTTGCCCAACACTAATATATATATATATATATATATATATATATATATATATATATATATATATATATATATATATATATATATATATATATAAATTAGCAAGAAAATAAATAAACAAAAACAAAATTAATAAATATAAATTAAACAAATTACTTTTATCTTTATTTTTGTCTTTTATGCAAATATGCGAATATTTTTGTCTTTTATGCAAATATGCGAATGATTGACAGCCAGGGTGCTGATGGCGTCTCTGGTTTGAGGTGCTGTGTTCTGACCTCACTGACGCTGACGTTGTACCCTCGAGGACTCTGCAGTACGGGAGGGTTATCGTTCACATCTACAATATTCACCGTCAGCGAAACATCGGTGTACCTCGGAGGAGAACCATTATCCATCGCCCGCACCTGATTAAAACACATGAAAACACAAAGAGCTTAGCAAACAACTACACATACACATCAGAAGTAGTTATGCAAAATCTGATGCTTTTAACAGTACAAGGAAACATGTCCAAAGTCACGCAACTCCACACTGTGACCATATATAGAGATGTCTGCTGAAGTTACCAAATACATTTTAAATGAAATGACTGACAGTAAATGAAGGCAGTAAAAGTTCCAAAAACGAGCTGCCAACATGTTTAATATACAGATAACCAGGCCTTTATCCCCTCTAATTAAATGTTAATATTTGTCTAGTTTCAGCCATTGCTGACTGAAACACACCACCACTTAAAAGTTTGAGGGTCACCAAGGTCAATTGTTTGACCAAAAATGTTGAAAATTTCTAAATATACAGTTGAAGTCAGAAATATAAGTACTCCTGAATTATTAGCCCCCCTGTATATTCTTTCCTTAATTTCTGTTTGAGGAAAAGATTATTTTTTCCAACCCATTTCTAAACATACTAGTTTTAATAACTCATTTCTAAAAACTGATTTATTGGACCCCCAAACTAGGGCCCGCAGGCCAAAGTTGGCCCATGGTAACCTTTGATTTGGCTAGCCATCCCATCTGAGAAGAGAGAGAGAATAATGGGGATGGTTTCGAGATAGTCAATATAAATTTAATGTAACCTTATGTTTGTTTGTTTTGTTAAAAGCTAACCGAAATTAAATGTTTCAATTATTGGTATAAATTAATCAGATTTTGTTTACATGTATAGTTAAAGTCAGATTTATTTATTTAATAATATTTAACAGAGCAAGGAAATTTTCACAGTATGTCAGATAATATTTCTTCTTCTGGAGAAAGTCTTATTTGTTTTATTTTGGGTAGAATAAAAGCTGTTTTTAATTTTTAAAAAAACATTTTAAGGTCAAAATTATTTAAGCTATTTATTAAGCCTTTAAGCTATATTTGTTTTTGATAGTCTACAGAACAAACCTGCCTAGCTAACCTAATTAACCTAGCTAAGCCTTTAAATGCTGTATAGAAGTGTCTTAAAAATATCTAGTAAAATATTATTTACTGTCATCATGGCAAACATAAAATAAATTAGTTATTAGAAATGAGTTATTAAAACTATTATGTTTAAAATGTGTTGAAAAAAATCTGCTCTCCGTTAAACAGAAATAACAGGGGGTGGCTAATAATTATGACTTCAACTGTACATACTGATACCCAAAAATGCAAAGACTGTAGTGAGCAAACGTGGACAGCACATTTTTAGCTCTTAAGTGTCTATTTAAAATACTTTGAATGATTTATATTTTTGTTACAGACAGACAGTGTCATCCTACAACTGTTTTGCAGCATATGAAATATCCTAATGCTATTTTTAACTGTCCAAAATGGGAAAAAAGTTTGTTTTTACTCTTTGATAGTCAAAGAAAAATATTTTCAAAAAAAAAAAAAAATCGGGAAAAAGTGTTTTATGTAAATTTGGCCCACGAGTCCACATATATGGACATAACATTTCTCTAAAAGTACATTATATCAAAAGATGAAACTCTAATTAGGTTCTAATAAGCCCAAATACATGCATATAAAAAACACCTTGGGCCTTAAGAGGTTAAACTTAACTTTGGCCCATGGCTTGCAATGATATTTGTTTTTTGGCCATATTTGATTTTTTGCCCTTCATAGAAAAAAAGTTTGGGCTCGCCTGCTCTAGACAATCGAAAATGAATATTGCTTAATATTGACCTTAAAATGATTTTTAAAAAAATTTTAAACCACTTTTTATTCTTTTATTCTTTCTCAGTGAAAAATTCCTTGCTCTTTTAACATCATTTGGGAAAAATTTGAAAAAGAAAATATGCAAAATTCACTAATATTTTTGACTTCAACTGTATATTAAGAATGTAAAATAACTATTTTCTGTTTGAATACACAATGCTTCAGAAATAATTCTATATGTTTCCTATTATTTCCTATTATTCACACAGGTGAGTAGGCTTGACAAACCACCTGTAGTAACACTTTCTCTCTCATTCTCTCTCTCTCTTTCAAAAAAAAAAAAATACACTCCAGCACTAAATTCTCTGAGCACTTAGTATAATAAGCACTTCTTGTGTATTGCCTCTTTTTGTTGTATTGCTGAATACCTCCTCAAAAGCGTCTGCTGAATGACTAAATGTAAATATAACAAAAAATCCACAGCGTGTGTTTTTCTCTCACTTTAAGCAGGTAGCGGTCCACAGATTCACGGTCCAGAGGGGCGTTCAAGTAAACCTCTCCATACGTATTATTGACTGTGTTGATCTTAAACACGTCCTGCATGTTCCCCGCGATTAAGGTGAAGTTTACCTGAAAGACACAAGAGGGTGATGGGGATGGAGTTATGCAAGACTGACAGCCTATTTGACAGCGTTTTAAATATATTTCTCTTAATCACCAGTCCATTTCGTCCAGCGTCTTTGTCTCGCGCCAAAACGACCGCGACTCTCTTCCCAATGGCTGTGTCTTCTGGAATATTCACAGACAGGTCTGAAGTGATGTCAAATTCTGGGCTGTTGTCGTTTTCATCTAGAATGGTGATTGACACCTGTCAAAACAATGAGCAGAATTAGATTTGCTTTTATGAATGACACTGACATATGCTGCAATTAAAATGATCACATTCTCATGATAAAGAATCACTTACCTTCTACAAATGTGCATCAGAAAGTAAAAGAGCAAAACAGAAAATAAAAAGCAGGTTGAATTACATTAGTATCATCATGTCAAATACACATCACTATCACATGAGCCAAAGAGCTTAGAATGAACAAGAGGCGAACCTCTAGTGTAATTTGGGAAACAGCCACTAGAGGGCACGGCGGCCATTTTGGAATGAAAACTCCAAAAGAACAACAGCATATTAAAAGTCTGTTAAATAAACTACTAAAAGTGCTGATGATTGTGATAGTAAGTGTTGTATTGTCGTCTTTCAGGTTGTATCTCAGCTTTAATGCACTTTTTAAATAAATAAATAAAAAAACAAAGCAGCTGCTTGCCATCGCGACAGTAATGAGATCTAATGGATGGCCGATCACTTTCACTCCAAAATGGCGGAATCCGGGGCTGTTGCTGGGCGCTGCTGTTGCAATGGAACGTTCTATTGAGCGTCGCCTTGGTCATTCTAAGCTCTTTGCATTAACTGCAGGGTACAGTTTTGTTTGCTTACAAATTACAGAATTAAAATGCACACTGCCTGGCAAAAGTCTTGTCGTCGATCCCAGTCATAAGAGCAACAAATAACAACTTGACTTCCAGTTTGATCATTTGAAAAAGCGGCTGGTGGTCAATTTTTCCAACGAATCATCTGTTGAATTGCATCCCAATCATCACAAATACTGCAGAACACCTATTGGAACCCGCATGGAGCCAAGATTCTCACTGAAATCAGTCAAGTTTGGTGAGGGAAAAATCATGGTTTGGGGTTACATTCACGATGGGGGCGTGCGAGAGATCTGCAGAGTGGATGGCAACATCAACAGCCTGAGGTATCAAGACATTTGTGCTGCCTATTATATTACAAACAACAGGAGAGGGCAAATTCTTCAGCAGGATAGTGCTCCTTTATAAGAGTCATGCACAATATCTATGCACCATGACTTTATATTCTATACTGGACATTATTTCTGTTAGGTGACAAGACTTCTGTCTAATGTAGCGAGTCTACTGATGCCACGTCGCCCTGGTCACAAATTCACCCCAGCTGGAAACTCATCAGCACCGGATCGCTCACAGCTGGACCTCATCAGCCAGGGAGAGATAAAAGCCAGCCCCACACAGGAGGAAGTTGAGCTTCATTCTCACATGACTCCCTGCGCTAACGCTTGTGTCTCTTTGTCTCTCCCACAGCCGAATCCAGCTCGTGGCCGACCAGAACTCTCACCAACCTTCACCATCTCCCCGGAGCACTTGAGCACGCACCCCAAGAAGAGCACCCATTTAATCACAATATCACTTGTAAATAAAGCACCCTCCGGGGCATTGTTTGTAACTTTAGTCAACTGTGTTTGTGTTTTCCCTCTACCTCGCTACACTAAGCAAACTCAGACCTTACTTTCCTAATTAAATAATTCAAAATCAAGGCATGATCATATTTTATTTTGGTAAAATAAGCGTAATCTAGAGGCCTTTGCCTTTCATATAAGCCACTTCTGATACCAAATGATCAACTAGAAGTCAAGTTATTATTTGTTTTTCCTAAAACTTGGATAGGCGACAAGCTTTTGTCAGTTAGTGTACTTGTGCATAATTTAGGAAAAAAAAATCTGATTTGATTAAGTTCGTCCTACAGATTGAAGATATAATGGAGGAACTCATTACCACAGTGGAGCCTCTTTTTGGTCCTCCATCATCAGCCACAACAGTGAGTGTGTATGAATCGCCCCGCTCTCTGTCCAACAGTCCCGTCACAGTGATACGACCCTGCAGAGCACACACAACCTTATTATTTCACATAATCCAGGTAGAGAAATAATGACATCTTTTCTTGATTGTATTACATTACCCCGTTAGACAATACAGTCAGCATAACTGCAAATTAGCTTTGATGGTCACTGATCTATTCACACCAAGCAGGATGTTATGTTGTGAGGACAAAAAAAACTCATAGTAAAAAAAATAAACTGATGTGATGAAGCTGATTTGGAGTTTAACCCTTTTTAAGGGTCACAAACATCTAGCCAAACTTATACGTTCATGCTTGCTTTGGTTGGCAAACAACTTTGAACCACCGATTGCATAAAAGTCATGTGTAGTTTTGTATTTTCTTTGGCACTGAAATCCTCTCCAGCTCATTTTCTCTGTTCGAGTCATCAAGATCAGATGTCCATGGGCCAAAACAAACACGAAGAGCTGCTTTATATTCTAACAGTGAAACAGTTTTACTTTAAAACAGTCTTCTGAATAAAGCTTTACACAGTAAACAAACATTACTTTATATGCAAACCAGGCTCATTGTAAATTGGTGCCCAGGGCTACGTATTTGCAAACCCTGAAATATGTTTCTCCAGCGACATTTCCTTGCAGCTTGTGTTGACTAATCCACTAGAGGACGTTACATAAAGGCATAGAGAAGGCCATCTACATTCATACAAATCTTAAATATGCTACTGGGCTACGTTTTCTCACATGTGCCATTTAATAGTCCTTCTCGTGCGCATCTTTGAGAAGTCAGCCAACATATTGCTTTTTTAACCTGCTTTCTGTAACTATCTTTTGCCAGACTAGAACCAAGTCTGCTCCACGTTCCAAGCAAGACACCATACAAGGCAAGCTACCGAGTAAACTGACTGCTCAGAAAAAGCTGTCCATACCGAGGTTAAGGCTAACGTTTTTGATTATGGCTCACAGACATGCTTAAGTTGATTTTGTGGTATTTATTCAGTGCTTCATGATGGATCACATGAAAACAAGCCTTTATTCGTCAAAAAGATGTCCATGAAAACGTCTGTAGTGTGAAAAGGACCAAAAGTTGGCACCATCATACTGCAAGGTAGTACTCGTTTTACACAGAAACCAAAGGCAAATGTATGCTGAACACGTTTTTGCGGTTTCACAAAAATGTAGCCCTGGGCACATATTTCCAATGAGCCTGTGTTGGTTATATGGCTGAAGTGCTAAATAAACACCTCTAAATTCAGTATTCTATACCGACACTGTACAGTTTACTTTCATTGCTTCATTCTAGGTGAGTGACAAACTTTATAAAACTTATACAATTTTATTCTATACTATTTTATAAATGTAAAAAAAAAAAAGATTGTGGCTTTAATTTTTTTTAGGTTTTTAGCAATCTTAACTTGCATTAGTCTAACTGGCTAAAATATTAACTTTGTATAACTTTCACATTTTTCTGTATAACTATTTAAATAAGTTAAAGTAAAATAAAAAAAAATAAAAACATTAGTTTGTTCTAATTTTGTCATGATTTTTAGGGTAGTAACGAGTGGACACAAATCTTGAATCTTGGGCCAGTTCCTGCAAAGATTTTAGACAAAATTAGAATTGAGAGCACATAGGCAAGTGTGTAAAAGGGAACTGAAACCACTACATATGTTTTGCTAACCTTGGCAGAAATTGCTGACAGAACTGACCCAGATAGCAAAATATACTCGGGCCAGTTCCGGCTAGATTGTCGCCTGCCGGAGACTAACCCCTCGGCCCAACTTCGGCTGCCGGACTCGGGCCGGATGCCTGTGGACTCACTGCCCGATTCCGGCCCGAATCAAGCGGGCCAGATGCGGCGGCCATAAGCGAGCCGACGCTGCGCATCCGCGCCGGAATCGGCGCGAGGGTAATGTGCGCTGCGGCCCGGAGCTGGCGCGACTCTGTATTTATACACCTTATAAAACCTTTTGGTGTTACATTGGTACTTGATATATGGTATTACAACCATTTGAATTTATATAACAGCAAACACAGGCTATAATGTAAACACAAAGTGTAAGCACTGCGTTTAACCTTTGAATAAAGTGCAAACTGCATACATATTCTGTAACGAAAATAATCAGACAAATGACAAAATAAATAAATGTTAAACGTTTATTGATTGCATGAAAAAAATAGTACTAAAATTTTATAAATAAATTTGTAGTGCACAAGAATATCAATATAAAAACAACAATAAAACACAATAAAGACACACAGAAAGATTTAAACAAAAAATCTAAAAATTACACACAAACACAGATGTTTTTTAAAACAACCCTGTTTTCCCAATAGACTTGAAATAAAAATTGGTAAAAAAACATCTAAATTTTATATAAACCTAAATATAGAAACCAATTTAAGCTATAGCAAGAAACATCTTAAAAATACCAATGACAATCCGTAAAATATCCAAGTCAAACTTGTAAAAAGTACTGCAGAATTCTGAAGAAACATCTTGAAACATTTTTTAATAAAACATTAAAATAATAATAAACAAACAAATATATATATATAAATATAATTGCATAAGTATAAAGTCAAACTTTTTTTTTAAATAAACTTGAACAAAATCAATTGCACAAACAGCAAGACATGAGTGAGATGATTATACATTTCATATATATACTCGTCTTGTGCAATTTTATATTTATAATTTTATTTGTATTACGTTTATTAAAAATGTATCAAGATGTTTCTTCAGAATTTGGCGCACACACATACATACATACATACCATACATATATACACACACACATATATATATACATATATATATATATATATATATATATATATATATATATATATATATATATATATATATATATATATATATATATATATATATATATATATATATATATATATGCAAATGAAAGAAACAAATTGTTCAAGTATCAGGGAACATCCTAATACACTTAAAATGTTGTTTAAAAAATAAAACAAAATAGTGATGTAGACATTTGACACATTAGCTTTCTCTTCTTTCTTCCTCCATCCCTGTCAGGGGCAAGTTGTAGCTACTTTGTAATGCATTTTTCCACTTCTTTATCAGTGGCGTGTTATGGACATTTGTCCTCACTCCATCTGTGATTAAAAGATAAACAGATAATTAGTAGTGAACAAGTTCTAATGTAAAAAAAAAAAAGAAAAAATTAGGAAAAAAGTAGGCTACCTACGAAGCAAAAAAAAAAAAAAACAATTAAAAAAAACAAATAAACTTAAAACACTTTGAAATTAGCAAGAGCTTGAACTTACCAGTTTCTTCATTTGTTCAGGCTGCTCCTTTAGTTGATTTTCAAGCTTTTCCAAATCAAATTGGCCAAAGGAAGGTCAAATGTGTTTACATCTGGAATTTCATCACGTCTGTTTTGGTTTTGTGAGAATCAGGCCCAGCTGCTGCTTTATGACGTTGCATGATTTTAAAACTTCAGTCAGTCGTGCTAAAAAAGAAAAATAACAGATTAGTATAAATCAACCTGTAGCTTATTCTCATACAACTTCTGTAAATACAACAGTGGGTTAGACACTGCTGATATTCTCTAGTTGATCTTTACTTTCTAGCTGCATTAAACCTTAACAAATTTAGTGATGTCTTCAATTCTTACAAAGACATCACGAGATGCAATAAGTTCTGTCTTGATCTCAAACTGCACTAGAACAAAGACTATAAATGTTCATAGGTGTACTGCAGGAGTGTCCAAACTTTTTGGGCCGAGGGCCAGATGCAAAAAAACAAACGTTGTCGCGGGCCAAATTTTACATACATCACACAGACACGTGTGTGTGTGTGTATATATATATATATATATATATATATATATATATATATATATATATATATATATATATATATATATATACATATACAGTTGAAGTCAGAATTGTTAGCCCCCCTAAATTATTAGCCACCGTTTATTTTTTCCCCAATTTCTGTTTAACGGAGAGTTAAACATTTTTTCCCACACATGTCTAAGCATATTAGTTTTAGTAACTCATTTCTAATAACTGATTTATTTTATCTTTGCCATGATGACAGTAAATAATATTTGACTAGATATTTTTAAGACACTTCTATACAGCTTAAAGTGACATTTAAAGGCTTAACTAGGTTAATCAAGTTAACTAGTCAAGTTAAGGTAATTAGGCAAGTTATTTTATAACAATGGTTTGTTCTGAAGACTTAAGGGGCTAATAATTTTGACCTTAAAATGGTTCATAAAAAAATTTAAACCGCTTTTTATTCTAGCCGAAATAAAACATAAGTCTTTCTCCAAAAGAAAAAATATTATCAGACATACTGTAAAAATGGTGTACTGGAATGTACAGTATCTGTGCATCTTGATGGTGGTCTTAAGATTTCTGCCATAGTCATTGATGGTGATGGTACTTGTGGTGCTGCATTGATTTCTGAAATCTTCATACCTGCCTTTTATCCAGCCTCTTTGTTCCAAGTAATTTTTCTTCATCACGGTATAGATGTGTCTATACTGTCCCTTGATCAGATACATTTACAAAACAAAACATCACTTTAGTATAGTGCCAGGGCAAAACTCACAGGTTGTAATAGATCAATGACATAATGTTGACAGTATGTGTTTAAAATAATTGCAAACAAACCTGTTCTGTCTTTAGATGTATGACGGGCGATCATCATCCTCGTCTGTCTACCAGTCAGAAATCACAGTTGCGTGTGGATGTTTGAGTCGAGCTTCCTCATATGCATCTATAATGAAACATCACATTGTTGTTAACCTCCCGTAAAGAAAAGTTCAAATCCTGAAATACTATCAAAGTTAATTAATGCATATAATACCTATAGTGTAAATAATCAGTACACAGAAGGTTGCACAAGATTTATTCGGAGATTCATGCAGAGTGACAGCCTTATGAATCAGAGACATAGATTTGTAAGATGGTCAAGCACATGCATTATTCTGTACCCATGAAGATTAACCTACCTTTGTGAAAAATGTTTGATGATGATAGTCAATAACAATAAACCATTTCAGCTGTTGTGAAGCAATTAGTAATGTAATGTCTGAAAAGCTCAATCTATGTTGAAAATGTATCAGCAGTTTACAGCTTATAATGGACTTTTAGCACACAACTATAACATGCCTATTCACGTTCAAAAGAGTGTGCCATTGACTTCTTTGGTCGTGATGTGCTGCAAAATGATCTCACTAACCTTTGTTAAACAAGAACAATAAGACTTAACCAACAAATATTGTTACCCATTCATTTAAATCAGAATTTATCACTGTCAATAACATAAAAAACAAAACAAAAAAACATCAAAATCTGCTTTAAGACGTTCAGTTTTACATTAACTGACCATTACAGCTTGAACAAAAGATATAATTGATTCACATAGGCTAACACATAAGAATTAAAGTGCATAGTAATATATTTCTCTTGGATAATTTAAAGAGAATAGTAAACAGTCGAGTTTCCATCATTTTTCGTGACTAACTGCATAAACAAGATAAACAATAATATTTTATTAATCCAAAACGATTAGTTTTTATTTACACATAATCACAGAATTAATACTGTTGGATAAGTATACGCCTGTACAATGATTTTTTCAACATCCACGGTACTTTATAATGTTAAATCAGGAAAAAAAACACGTTTTGCCTTGTTAGTTAATGGATTAGTCTACAGAAACTTTCTTTAACGCAAAGTTAGAATACACACAAATTCGTTTCATGTTTCTTTAAAATAATTAAAATAGTTTTCAGTTACTACACACGTTACAATCTAACATTGTGTTAGGGACAGGAACTTTCAGACGTGTTTGTAACTGTTAGCGTTAGCATACATTAGCTCCAGTCGTGTTTCTTAAAGCAAGTTACATTTCGTATCAAACTGTTTTAAATTACTAAACGCTGTTACAACCAAACACCGTGGAAATGTTTTAAGCTCTAAATTCGATAATTATACAGTACACAAGCAGTAAAAAGCTTACCTTTCTGACCGGAATCCACGTGAATCTTTGAAAAACCAAACTTTTTCTTCTTGTGATCTTCGTGCCATGGTGGGTGACAACCAGCTTTTTGGAGCATTACCGCCACCGTCTGGATGGAGTTTGGATCAGGAGTTTAGTAACGCATGTGTTTATTATGAAACCAACTTCTGCTTTAAAAAAAACAGTCAGCACAGGAGCGTGCTATCTCAAAAATAAGCGAATTTTACATAGTTTTTCTCTAGATGACATGTATAATCTATTTATAAATAATATTGTTTTGTTTGCGTCTAAACATAGCGACCATCCACACTAAATATTCTTTTTTTTTTTTGCTATCGTACCATGAATATTTTCTCAAATTAGCATTAAACGTGGAGCTAACAGATTACTAGATAAAATAAGAACTTAATCGGTTGCCATCAGCCGAGTCCTTGCCAGAGGCGGCCAGGACTCTACAGACAGACTCGGGCCGGATATGGTTGATCGGAATCGGGCCAGTGCTTTACAGCCGCATCACAACCGCATGTGCGCGAGCGAGCTGCGGGCCGCACTCGGCCCGGATAACACTCGCCGATGCCGAGTCGGAGCCGGAGGCGCCGGAGGGCAGCCGAGCTCGGGCCGATTACTGCCTGCTATCTGGGGAAGCTGCATGAGTCACTTCTATGAGTCAAACACTAACCTGCTGACGGCTGGTAAAACAATTAGTTCACATAGGTAAAATCACAGTGTTTACATCACTTCATTACATCATTCTTGATTTGAATAGGCTCAGTAAGATGTCAAATAGTTCACATTTTATAGGGGTCCTTTTATGCCTTTTACACTTAAATTATTGTGTAATGCTGTTATTACTCTGCAAAGTTACAAAACACAATGTCACTCCAAAGTTTTCTGCCTCTGATCAAACTCAAATGCCTCTATTGTAGGAGTTTGTGTGTATTCTGTGTGTGCTTATTGGACATAACCTGCCAACAAGCTTTTTGCATGCGCACTTTGTGTCTGTATGCTTCAAGCACTATATATCAGGAGTTTAATCCGACAAGGCTTTATTTACACATGCAAATACTAACAGGCTCACAAGCCGTAAAGGCTCGACCCTCTTCAGGAAAGGGGGCAGGGAAGAGCAGCTCATTTGCATTTAAAGAGGCACCATTGGCATATTATTGATGTAATAAATGATTTCTAAAATATTTTGAGCTGAAACCTCACAGACACATTCTGGGGATACCAGAGACTTAAAATAATCCACTTGTTAAGCATTGCATATTAAATACTGTTTCGAAGCTTTTATTCATCTAAATTAGGAAAGTAGCTATTGATGACCACTTCTTAGCCATATCACACAGTATAGACAGTTTTCTTGACAAAATCAATCAGTACTGTATAATCTCTAATATTTAAATGCTGACATAAGGCATGGATGTTAACATTAATATCATAGTATTTAAGAGTATTTCGTAGTGCACATTGAACATTTACTAATACCATTTGTTGAGCCTTCCTGTATAATCTAATAAGCTCAGAAACTGTGGTGCGTAACATCAGACTATAAAAGTGAATAGGAGCCCTTTAAAGGGATAGTTCACCCAAAAAACGTTATTCTGTAAATTTACTCACCCTTCACTTGTTCTAAACCTATTTGAGTTTCTTTCTTCCTTTGTTTTTTACCAGAAGAAAGAAACTAAAATTTCTTTAAAGGACCTATGTTTGTTTTCAAGCACTTTCAAGAAGCGTGGGAACCCTGAGAATAAATGATGAGTTAATTTTTGGATGAACTATGCCTTTAAAATCACCACATTCTCAAAACAGATTGTTCTTTTGTGCAATATTGTGTTCGCTTACCGTGACACTGTCAATCTTAAAGAGCGCGAGGGCAGCAGGCGAGGTGTCGGGGTCAAATCGGTACGACAGCTGGTTCAGGTTATCAGCGGATTGCGCCTTCACCTGCACCACCTCTGTTCCTGTAGCGATGTTCTCTCTCAGTGAAACTTCATATCCAGCTGAAAGAAAGGCCACCGCTTCGTCCAGTTCATTGAGTAACGTGACGTACACGGTGCAGTAGCTGCGGTGGAATGGCGGTGACTGATCTGTGGCTGAGACGTTCATTAAATAACTCGTCTTGGTCTCGTAGTCCAAATAGTCCACCGTGGTTAGCAGACCAGTACTCACGTCCACCTCAAATTTACGATCAGAGCCAGAGACCAGAGAATAGGCCACAGCGCCCCCATCCCCTGAACAGAGGAAAACAGGAAAGGCTTGGGTCATCATACGGGACATAATTTGGACATTTTTAGAATTTAAAGGTCTTGTGAAATTAAAATAAAGTTTTTTAGATGTTAGTATCGGTATGTTAGCCTTAAGGACATCTATAAGCTAGTGTGTTCCAAAACAGTGACAAAAGTCACATTTAGAAGATACAAAGGTGAAAATATGTATTGAAAACGTCACCATTTTTCTCAGAAAACACATTTCAAAGGATGTTGATAGCAACAAAAAAAAAATACATATGCGAAGAAAACAATATTGATTAGTTTGGAAATTAAGTTGTGTTATAAAAGGAAATGACGCATGGAAAAAAGTATTGAAGACATGAAGAAACGGAGGTGTAGAAAGGTAGCAAAAGCCCAGACAAGAGCCGAAATCTCTCAGTAGTTCTTCAGCAACCCTCTGCCCTTCGTCATTGTAAATAAATATTAGCTGCTTCGATCCAACATCTAAATAAGCAAGATGATGAAGATAAAACCAGGGTGGACATGTCAGCAAAACAATAAACCAAAACACAGCCAAGAAAACTCTTAAATGATTTCAGAGAAAGAAAATCAAGCTGTAGAATGGCCCAGCCAATCACCTGACCGGAATCTAATATAAAATACAAAATAAAACTCAAATTTGATAGATGAGACTCACAGAACATCAAGATTTTTACACTCTGTTGAAGTCTGTGAAAAACTCACACCTAAGCAATGCATGTGACTTCAGTTTCTCATCAAATCTTGACCAATCAAAAGCTCTCTAGTATCTGACATGCCTCGCCCACTTCAAGATGTTCTTATTTGGTTTTCATTAGATGCGCTCAACAACTCTCACTGGCTAAACAGAGCTAAACAGACAGTAATGTAGAAGTAGGCAGTGATTGTTCTCTGTGGAGGCGGAGATTAGCCACTCTATTACATAATAAAGACACACATTAATTGACCAGTTATTCAGGCAGATTGGCTTCAATAAAAGCTATTATTAGACTTACAAAAACAAGCATTGAATTTTGAAACTTCCAGGATGTTTTTTATAATTGAACAACCGCTAAAATTTTGATCTCCTACTTCATAACCATTTTAAACTGATCAATATTGACAATGACATCTGTTTTGAATGTTTATAGGGAGATTTTTTCTTTAGCAGTGACATAGCATAGGTGACCCTGGAGAACAAAAACCAGTCTTATGCTGCACAAGTACATGTTCGACAATTGTCAAAAAAAAAAAAAAAAAAAGACATTGTATGCGTCACAATTCTTCTTTTGTGCCAAAAATAATTCCTATTTATATTTCATAAACTATTTAGAAACTCATATAAAAACATTATTTATTATACATTAGCACTGCTAACTTGATTTCCTCAGTATTTAGACTATTCTGAAACCTCTGATTCCAGATTTTCATAATTAAATCTAGTCGTATCGCGACCGAATATCCTATACTAACATAGAATGCATCAATGGAAGGCTTATTAAATGACTCTTATGACTGGTTTTGTGTTCCAGGGTTACACTATAGTAGGAGTCAGTAGTGTAGCCAGCTATTTTCTCAAGAGCAGCGGTTCTTCATTTTTCAGCATTATCTACAGGACTGAACCCCAGCACATTGCACTTTAATCTGAGGTCTGCAAAGTTGCAAACTGAAGGACGCCTGTCCTGCTGACAACACGATGGACATTCTTTAAGAGGAAGGGAAAAAGGGAAGCAGAAGTGCAACAGAAATGTTATGATATTGTTTGGCATTAACAATCAATGGAAAAATACAATGCATCTTGTATGGCACACAAACTTAGTTACGGCTTTTAAAATAGGTCAAAATAAATGAGGAGTGTTATGAAAACACACTAGTTGCTATCATGGGTGTCAGTATCATTTCTTTGTTAAAGACAAACTGCCAGGTCTACTCACTTACAGAACATTCATGGAGGTCAAGGTGATTGCTAAAATGCATGTACAGTGTGATTATCAAGTTGTGTACCAGTGTCGGGGTCTGTAGCTCGGACCACTACCACAGATGTGCCAATCCCAGCAGTCTCTCGAAGCCCCAGACGGTTGTACTGTGACTGAGTGAAGACTGGAAACTCGTCATTCACATCCTCCACATACACAATCACCTGCAGTCACAAACTCACAATCACAAACTGAACAGACAAAAACTGCTACACACACATCACATTCAAATACTTTTATTCTCCCAAGAAAAAGGATAAAAGATAGAATAAATAGATATGTGAAACATTTAAAAATTTTATTGTCATCCACATTGCGAAAAAATGAATGTGTATTGAAAGTCAAAATGCATTTATTTCACGTTGTGAAGAAGATTTTTATTCTGTCACTGTGAAGTATTTTCTAAGTGTAAAGCAGTTAATTTTCTTTTCTCAAAAAGTAAGGAGTGTTTGCAGCAAACATGCCAGCCTGTGGTAAAGTCAAACTGCATTCATTGCATGTTGAAGCCTACTAGAATGCATTTAAATGTACGCTCACCAGCCACTTTATTAGATACACCTTACTAGTACCGGGTTGGACCCCCTTTTGCCTTCAGAACTGCCTTAATCCTTCATGGCATTGATTTAACAAGGTAGTTGAAATATTCCTAAAAGATTTTGGTCCATATTGACATAATAGCATCACACAGTTGATGCAGATTGGTCGGTTGCACATCCATGATCTGAATCTCCCATCCTATCACATCCCAAAGGTCCTCTATAGGATTGAGATCTGGTGACTGTGGAGGCCATTTGAGTACAGTGAACTCATTGTCATGTTCAAGAAACCAGTCTGAGATGATTCACACTTTGACATGATGTGTTTTCCTGCTGGAAGTAGCCATCAGAAGATGGGTACACTGTGGTCATAAAAGGATGGACATGGTCAGCAACAATACTCAGGTAGACTGTGGCATTGACACAATGCTCAATTGGTACTATTGGGCCCAAAGTGTGGCAAGAAAATATCCCCCACACCATTACACCACCATCACCATCACCAGCCTGAAGCATTGATAGGCAGGATGGATCCATGCTTTCATGTTGTTGATGCCAAATTCTGACCCTGAACCCCAGTTTAATGAGTGGTTATTAGATAATGAGTGGCCGCTCACTGGATATTTTCTTTTTTTTTCAGACTATTCTCTGTAAACCCTTGAGATGGTTGTGCGTGAAAATTCCAGTAGAACTTCCCCATTCTGATGCTCAGTTTGAACTACAGCAGATCATCTTGACCATGTATACATGCCTAAATGCATTGAGTTGCTGCCATGTCATTGGCTGATTAGAAATTTGCATTAACAAGCAGTTGGACAAGTGTACCTAATAAAGTGGCCAGTGAGTGTATACTATAATTTTATAGTATACATTAAGTTCTAGGGCTGCATGATATTGGAAAAATCTGACATAGCGATTTGTTTTGCCACAATATATATATATATATATATATATATATATATATATATATATATATATATATATATATATGAACATAAATCTTCTAGGTGATTTGAATCAAGTCTTTATGTATGCAGAGCATCTGCATGAATTATAATAAATTACATGCAAAAATAAATAAATAAACAGTGCTTTATGGTCTTCTCAGGAGTCTAGCAGTATTCAAGTACAGAAATTCAACGATCAGATGTAAAATAACATGGCCATTGTTCAAATAATAAAAAATAAATAATCTAAACTTGCAATGTGATTATTGCAGAAACGCAAATTGTGATATCGACGCTCAAACTACATATTGTTCAGCATTAGGCTGCAAAAAAAATATACCTGTACAGTATGCTTTTACTCCTTAAGTTTATATGAGATATAGTCAAGTAATACAGCAATCAAGAGTTCTGTTTTTTCAAATATCAGTATGTGAATGTGATCACAAATGTGATACTGATTCACCAACATTAAGTTTTTTGACTAAAGAAAATCATTCCAAACAAAGTCAGAGCAGAATATTTGTGCATCTTATTGCAAAACTGTGGTGTTTGTTTCTAAATGAACCTGAGTGAGCCAATGAATTACTCAGACAGGTACATGGCTTTGGCAGCTCAAACAAGCCAAAGTACACACATAAAACACTTAAAAATACTGCTTAATCTCTGTTATCAGACAACTCACAAATACTAAGACCACTGAAGGGCAACTATAATGCAAATCAGCTTTTGTAAACTGTTAGGACAGAACTGTCTGTGTTTATAGTGCGTCCACTGTCATAATGGAGTTATAGAAACACAAAAAGTCTCTTTTATACACACACACACACACACACACACACACACACACACACACACACACACACACACACACACACACACACACACACACACACACACACACACACACACACACACACACACACACACACACACACACACACACACACACACACACACACACATATATATATATAAAATGTGTTAACAAACAGTTTCCATATTTTGTGATTCACAAGTGTTTTCCGTTAATTTACGGTTGTGAACTGCATTATAGGAGCTTGATCTCTGCTGAAAATTCAACTCTACAGTTTAACAAAGTGACTTTTAGTGACATTTTAGTTGCATGAAATAATATAATGTATAAGAAATAATATGTAGAAAAAAGTCTGTAAAATAACAGAAAATGTTCTGGCAGTTTATTACAAGGATTTTGTAGTGCAATATACAACACCAACCCAGACAATATATCACTATAAACAATTAAAAATGTTAATAAAAGTCACTTTTCAAGGTTAAACGTTGTTGCAAGAAAGATAAAGGTCCCATAATGCAATTTAAAAGCATAAACAAGAGGAAAAATGATCACAAAATCCAAAAATATGCTAATTTCTGTATTTTTTTTGTGTAGTTTTGAAATGCAATAATTATTAAATAACTATGCAGGCGTTGTTTTGGCAACCTTCATCTTACACTCCCTTCTAACAGTCAATGCATACTTTTTTAAACTCAATCCCTACTATACACTTTCCATGTGTGAAGGAAATGTGCCACAGCAACAGTAAGATATAAATATACAGTTGTAAAGAGTCATTTAAAGGAACTTTAGTGTAATCTTCTAAATAAGTAGCTTTAAGCAGTTTTGTGAGGTGTATAATTTTGTCGCACACACCCTGACAGTGCTGCGCATGCTGCCCAGGTCACTGTTATAGGCCTCCACCTCCAGCACATTAGAGCTGCGCGTCTCTCTGTCCAGAGCCACGCTTCCTCTGCTGATGAGTCCAGACAGACTGTCCATGCTAAACTGACCATTGTTGCCTATAGATATAACAGATTACACACACACATAAAAGCCAAAGCGTGAATAAGACGGTCAAATTTCAAAAGAACAAATCATTTAAAATAATTATATGAAAATGTTGTACAGTCAAAGTCAGAATTAGCCCTCCTCTTAAATTCAAATTCAATAATTTAATTAAGGTATTTAATAATTTAATAATTAAGTTTATAATATAAGTCAATAATATTTTACTAGATATTTTTCAAGATGCTAGTATTCAGCTTAATTAGGTTAACTAGGCAAATTAGGGTAATTAGGCAGGTCACTGTACACTGTAAAAAGCAGTAGCTTTACTCACTAATAAAATTAAGTGCAGTTAACTTTTTATGAATAAGTTTGTTTACCTTACAATATTTAAACAAGTAATCCCAATTTGTTAGCACATTAAACTGTAATCCTGACTTACAATAATATGCATTCACAACTTTTGAGTAGCCATGTGTCAAAAGCCTGTTAATGATAGAGGATGGTGAACCGAGACAACAGTTGTCGCAGTGGGTAGCCTCACAAAGCCTCACATAGTATTGTTCATAATTAGGTCATGACAGTAAATATAATACCTAATGAAACCTTTTAAAGTATGAGTCAAAATTAAAATAAAACATGACATTGTATCAGGCAGGAAACATTAAAAAAAAGTTACCAGAAAGAATTCGATACAGAACTTTTCCATTCTCGCCCTGATCTGCATCTGTGGCCTGGACCTGCAGACGGACACAAACAAACATTATCACTTCGCACGCACGTACTGTTAAATAACGTGAGTGAAAGTGACACCTAACACACTTCGTACCCACATAGACCTAAACATCTCACAACAAGAAATAGTACACTCAAGCACACGGCATATTCTACAATTGATTTTTTCCTACACAGTTTCAGATCATCAGGCATCTAGTTTTTGTAAAACTGGTTATGTAAAAAGCCAGAATTGTGGGGTCGTTCGGAAGACCCACCCCTCACTGACAAAGGTCCAGTTTTGACCCATACATAAGCTCATTTGTCCTATTTTGACTAATATACCATAATAAATTGTGAAAATAATCCATTGAAGAAGGATTTAACATCAAGCAGAGTCCTTTGTTGGCTGTGGCTTCAGCGTGACTGAGGCAAGTTGAAGTGCCGACTGGTTTGATATTTAAATGAATGACATTTAATGACAAAAGGCTTCTTTTTGCACTCAACATTACACTGCATGCTTTTTTAAATTAGCCTACATTAGTAACAGTTAATTTTGTTATGGTATGAACTTCAATCCTAGGAAAGGCAAATATAAATAAATACATTAAGACCTTTGTAACAAAATCCAAGAGTTTGTAAACCAAATTCAAGGCTACTAAGGCCTTAATGTAAGATTATCAAATTTAAGACTTTTGCAATGCTTTTAAGGTACTCTGGCTTGTTTATAATGTGATTAAACACACTGCAAGCACATTTCTAGCATGCTTTAACCCACATCAAGCAAACACAAAATGCTATAAGCCGACTGGTACTGTGGCTGTTTACCACAGCTTTGAAGATCGTGAAAGTAACTGATCAGCAATTGATCCTCAATCTTTTTATGCACATAAAAAGATCATATTAAGCATTTAAATCATTTCACACACACTGAACACAGCCCTATATTAGTCAGATTGTGCTGGCAGTGAGGAGGACAGCCCCTCATTCAGACTCATTAGCTTTATAAAGAGATGTGGAGAGCAGAAGAAAAGATGAGGAGGAGGAGGGAGAAAGGAGTTTGTGAGGGGGTCTGTTGGAGAAAGATGAATAGAGCACACAGACTGGACCATACCATCACATGGGGGGGTTAAAACTTCAGCCTATGAGTTTGCCTCACAATGAGTTTTGTAGCTCATGAAACACGCGTCATGGTCTGCTGAACGCAAATCATACAAAAAAAATACAGAGAAACTGAGAGGCTCTGAACGGATAATATACATTCTGATCCCCATCTTCCAGCATCTCATCTCCAACACTTCTTGGTAACAACGTGATTTGAAACAAGGGGAATTTTGAAGGAGCTACAAACTGCACCCAACGCTGAAGGTACACTGTAAAAAATTTTCAGGTTTTCACAACAAGTTACTGTAATTTTTCACAGTAAATTACATTAGTATCCCTTCACAGTATTTAACTGAAAAATTCACAGTAATATGTTGTATTCATAATTTTATTGTGAAATTACAGCAGGTAGCGTGATTACAGCAAATTACTGTGAAAAGGGCTATATCTTTTGCATGTTAGTTATAGAAATTCAAACCTTTTTTAATTCAACGTAGAAATTAATACAAATGAACTTTTAACAGATAATAACAGAATGTTATAGCCCCCAAAACGATTTGGTTACCAACATCTTTTTGGTTGTACTGCACCTTTATTTAATTTTATACAGTTAACATAGAATAGGAAATAATATTTAATGAACAACTGTGTGCTTAGCCAAAACACAATAAACTGGAATAAAAAGTAATTAATTAATGAACCAAAGACTGTTAAACAGCCAACAATTATTTCAATGTCAGGGTAAATGTCTGCTTTAGACGGTTTCATGAGTATTGGGCACCTGTCATCGCCTGGAGGTCACTAATCTTTCATTTAGAATTAAATATATATATATATAATTTTTTTTTTTTATCTATATAAATAAACCACAGATTAGAGTTTTAAACAACTACATTCTAGCATGAAAAACAGTTAAAACTTCATTTTCGGACGCATATAGAGCCATCGAAGACGGGGCAATTGTCCCAATAATGTCTAGCCTGAAGACAGGCGCCTCTCGGCGGATACATGAGTAATGAGCGCCGTTACCGCCTGGAGGTCATAGATCTCCGCTACCGGCAAAACACACTTAAAATTACACACAATCTTTACTAACAGTCCACAGATTTGAGTTTTGAAGAACTACATTCTCGCATGAAAAAGTGTTAAAACTTTATTTCATTACATATTACAAGCAATATTTATAATATTATGTGCCTTCTCATCCACCATTACAGCTTGATGCAGCTTGGTGCAAAATGAATCCTGGGAGGAAAAAATAATACTTCTCAATACACTCCAAACGAACTTTATTCTTATTGTTAAAATCAGAGATATGTAATATTTTGAATGGCGAAGAAAATAATTAACTTTATATTTCAATCAATATATTACTTTTGCACTGCTTCGGTTCAGGACTCGTGTGAAATTGAATCAGATTCAGATATTTTATCAGACGTGTTCATGAGCTCATAGTCATCAACAAGCAATTCGTGTACAAGCAGTACACGAACCAAGCAATATGATGAAATATTAATGAATTATATGTTTGCGTCTTACAATATTATACAAAACGGAATCGTTTTCAGGCGAATTCGACTCTTTACTGTTCACTTAAAGGAGCCGAATTCGACTCTTTACAGTTCACTTAAAGGAGCCGATTCATTTAACAGAACTGACTGGACTCGACCGCAAACAAGCGCCATCACCACAGACAACGCCTGCCTCGTCTCTTCGCCCAACGGATTCATCCTCGGTAAGTGTTAAAATACGACTTTTGTCCGTTAAATGATTGTTGTATATGTATTTCTGTATAGTGCATGTCATTTAACAGGAATTTACCGAGTACTTCAGTTGTACTCGCACGTACAGGGTTTAAGCGCGCCTTTTTTTTAAAACAAGAAATTAACGACGCCATATGGTGATTGTAGTGTTTTCTGAGGTATTAGCATAACGTTAACGTTAGTTCCTGAAATAAGAAAAGGAATTTTCTTTAATTAACTTCTTGTTAACTGCATTTTCTGTTTCAGTACAAGACTGAAGTAAAGGTGAAACGACTAAAGTTAAGGTAAGCTCTGGCCTTCACTTAAGTTAACGTTACGGTTAGTCACCATCATGTACGTTAATTTTGTTCACTGTAACGTTAACGTTAAGTTATTTAAATAAACTAAACTCATTATGAAACAAGTCTTAACTGTTTTATTAAATGAGGCTTATAATACAATTCAGTTGTATTCTTTTAAACTAACACTAACACAGTACATATTGTATATTTCTCACTGGTGTTAATGCAGTGCTAACATTTACTAATGAGAACTAATTGTATATTGTCACTAACTGTAGATTTTTTTTTTGGTGTTCAGGTGTACCTGAAAATAGCTGAAGTGTGAGGTGAGTGTAAATTCTGAGCACACAAATATAACCTAAATTCATTATCACAATCTAAACCTATATATATATATATATATATATATATATATATATATATATATATATATATATATATATATATATATATATAGAGTATGTGTGTGCGTGTGTTAGGTTGAGTCTTATTCTACTCTTATTATATTCATATTTTTTTGCAGCCACAGCCATTGATGTTGAAACACTGATGCTACCAATCACCCCTCTCTTGATTATTAAAGGTAATGTTGATGCCTTTCTCATTTTTATTTGATTTTTAAATGTCAAGTTTTTCACAAATTTGTTGTGAGCAGTTTCTTGTACAAACTCTTTTTCTTCTTCCAGAAGTTCCACCAGTACCTCCAGTAGTAGTAAATATTAGACAAAGATTTTTTTAAACTATAGTTTTTATTTTTATTAGCAATTTTACTGGGCATGTGTGTTTGTTTGCTTGGTTTTTAATAGGCAGAGCATGAAATGTCAACTTTCTTTCTACAAAAAAAATTAATTATTCACAAACACCTCTAATTTAGTCCTTCTTTCCCCCTTTTAGTCTCATTCCTTGGACTCGGAGGGTCGAGTGGTCATGGGACCTCACCTGGATTTCACAACTGACTTTGGATCTGGTCTGAAACTGAAGTATGCTGAAGATGCCTTTTGCACTCTGGAATTTAAGGTAATGTCAACAATAAATATTGTAACTGAGGGCTTGTTTTGGGGGGGTTAAACAAGGAATGTATAGGAGCACAAGTCATGACTTCCCTTGTCCCCTTGTTATAAAGGGCCGTGTTGCAGACACAATTTGTTTGTCTGTGCTGGAGACCAGAGGGGAAGCTGTCTTTAAAAGGATGGAGTTCTTATACCATATGTGAAGTTACCTATTCAGGTGAGTGGATTACATGCAAGTCATTGCAAATGCATAAATAGTGGGAAATTTTTACTGGGCAGCACAAATTAAGTGAAACTCAAAAAACGTTGAAAAATATTTGGAATATTTGCAAAAAACTTGATTGAAATGAATACAACTCAAGTGGTGTATCACTTCAATCAAGTTTTTTTGCAAAATTTTCCTAATATTTAAATTATGAAAAATTAGCTTGATGCAAGAAACATCCTGCTAGTATTCAAGAGCAAGTACTGTGATGCATGTGTTAACTTTGCAATAAGTGTGAACCCAGCATTAGATTATAGTCTGTAAACAGAAGGTGTAAATCAAATCAACTGTTTTAAAATGCTCTGCCTAGGTCATTAAAACCACTATTTGTTGTTGGACTGTTCTTGATTGTGTGTTTGTGATGGAAATGTTTTTCAGATGTTTTTGTTTAAATGATTGCAGTTTGACTGAGCTACAGTATTGTCAGCATGTTCAAACTGAGCTACAGTAATTTTGCTCTGTAGTGCAGCAGTAGTGTCCCAGTAGTGTTGTATGAAGCTAACTGTTTGTCTGCCCTTTTGCTTATAGGTGCTTTTTGGGCACCAGTTTGGAGATGGAAGACAGACGAAGTCAAAGAAGCAGAGAAGACACATCAACCAGCAAGTGTGTAAAATTATCAGGAAAATGATTGACCTTGAACAGACGACTGCCTAATTTAGCAAGAAGTTTTGTCTCTCTCTCTCTCGTGTGTGTGTGTGTGTGTGTGTGTGTGTGTGTGTGTATATATATATATATATATATATATATATATATATATATATATATATATAATGAGAGAGAGCGCACTCTGAAGCACTGCTTTTTATATGTATGCTACATATGATGTCAGATTTTTTTGTTCTTATGTTCTTATAGTATTTTTTGAGGCTTCACCTTCACCTTTTGAAAGTTTTCTGAAATGTTTACACAGATGTCATTAAGCTGTTAAATAAATCTGTAAAATGTATGTGTGTTTGTTTTTATTTTGATTTTAGAGTCTTTTCAGATCACCCAAAAATGAAGATTCTGTCGTCATTTACGCATCCTCAGGAATATTTGATTTTTTTATTCCTGTGTTTAACAAAAAAAATCATTTTTAACAGAGCTGGAACAACCTGAGGGTAAGTAAATCAAGATAGAATTTTCATTTTTGTGTGACCTAAAATTGCTTTGAAATTTTACAGCACCAAACTGTTAAATTACAGTAATCCGGGATATAACTGTAACTTTGCAGTTAAATCAGGTATTTAAACTGCAACCTACTGCTAAATCACAGTAATCGTTTTGCAAATTCACAGTAAAATATAGTTAATTCTACAAGATAATACTGTGAAATTACAGCAACGGACTTTATTATCTACTGTAAAGTTACAATATATGGTTGTAATTTCACAATAATTTAATGTGACAAAACCACAGTAAATTACTGTGAACTACCTCACAATAATTTACTGTGAATTTACATACAGTAATTTACTGTGAAAGTAATGCAATTATTAGCCAGTAATTTACTGTGAATTTAAGGTCAAATTTTTTACAGTGTAAAGTTGAACCACAAAGAAATAGCTGGATAATAAATGTTAAAAACACTGGGATGTGATGTGTTTTGGATGCTGGTGTCATTACAAGGGATTTTACTTTTTCATTTGCTGGGAAACAGCACCAAACCTGAGCTAGCCAGCATAAACCAGCATGGACTTCCATTTAGCACAGCCCAAACCATTTTTATATTGTCCGTGGTCAAAACAATGTCAATCAAGTAGTACTTGACAACATAACTTTTCAAAACTGGCAATATGAAAGCATTCTGGAGCAGCATATTTTAAATGTTATCGGAAAAATATGTGACACTGAAAAGTGGAGCAATGATGCTTAAAATTCAGCTTTGCCATCATGTTATTAGATACACAAATACAAAAATATATATGTATATATTAAAATTATAGTTTTTAAATTTTATTTTTACTAACAATTGCATTCTTAATGAGCATTAGAAAATTTTATAAATTGTGCTGACCCCAAGCATTTGAATAAATGAAACTAACTTTAAAGAGCACCTGTTTTACCTTTTACAAGATGTACGATAAACTTTTTTTGTCACCAGAATGTGTCTGTAAAGTTTTAGCTCAAAATACCCATAATATAATTTATTATAGCCTTCAGAATCTGCACATTTTAGTGTCTGAGTACAGTGTAGCTGTTTTTGTAGCCTCTATCTTTAAATGCAAATGAGCTGCTTCTCCCCGCCCACCGCTCCCATGTGTGTGTCTGCTTCTTATGTATTATGTCAGATAAACAGACATCAGTGATAGAGACAGACACGGATGAAGCTGAAATACAGCTCATTAATCAAAAAATATGAACGTGGTCAATGCTGTGATAACACTTAGTAGCAATCAGTTTGATAGATCATGTTAAATAAATGCTAGTGATGTGTATCTATACACCCACATGGCAAAATATCTCTGGCCCAGCTCTGGCCCACACAATCAGCTTTTGCTTGGCCCACATACTGGAGAGAATTACGGTACATGCAGTGCCTAGTTTGTGAATTGCGAGGTCCCGGAACAGATCAGGGTAACAGATCTGGCATGTATCGTTGGATGAAAGATGAAAGTGAAGAGCGGAGGGGTGTCGCGGACGAAAGTGAAGAGGGTTGGGTAGTCACGGAAGAAACTGAAAGTGAACAGCTGACAGGGGAGGAGGACGGTTGAGGAGGGGGACCAAGTCTGTCTTCCAGACAAGGGCCAAACATGGACCATATCTAGGCCAAGTCTCAGCCAAGTTAATAACCCATAACTGAGACTGAACTGGGCCTGATATGTTGTTGTGTCACTGCAATTGAACTGATAAACCCATGAACCATTGCGCTTTAGGTGGGCTATGGGCGTGTTTTTTCTCAAAGCGACCTGATTGGTAGAATTTTTTTCTTTATTTGAAAATAATAAAAATGTGTTTTAAATGTGGGTCAAGATAGACCAAACGTATGTGGCCCACATATAAATTAACATCTGGGCCAAACACTACATTTTACATCAGGCCCTAGTTTTGTCCGCCTTAAAGACAGAGCCACCTCTGCCAAACCAGGGCCATGTTTGGCCCACATATTGTATGCAGTGCCAGATGAATACCTGCTGTGGCATTTTTATGCCTAATCTGGGCCAGAAATCTTTGCTACCTGGGTAAATTGACTTGATTTTTTGATCCAGAAAAATAACATTAATTTACATTCTAATGCACAATATAGGAGTAAAAAAAATCAAAGCTGTATTACACTTTTATCATGCGGAAGCTTGAAAAGCCCTTTTCATCGTTGACCCACAAAAAAAATAACCAAATACACCTAGTGTACCAAATAGAATGAGCAACAAAAGATTGCCTGCTTGAGCAACGCATAAATATGATGATGTGTGCATAAATGCATTTAGCAGATCCGCGGTAACTAATGAAGTGTTTCACTAACAATAGTTCTCGTCTGAGTGGCCTTTTCATCCTGTTTGTGGCATTTAAGATGAAGAATAATTTCATGTCTCAGTGTGTTTTCAGCAAAGCGATAAGTCACACACGGTGTGCTCAGAATTTAACATGCTGGCCTTTAGAAGCAGAGAAGCAGAGTAATTGGTGACTCGCCTGCTAGACTGTGTGTGTTTCAGGAACTGTAGATTGAGAGTTATTTTAACAGACTCAATTTAGCTAGCAAAAAGAAAACCAACCAGCCACATTCATCATCTGACTGCTCACTTACACTGAAAAATGCACATCCACATAATTCCTTTATGTTTTTGTCCCAACACAAATCGATTAAGTTAACTTAATAGTTTTTACAAATTTTAGTGGATTGAATATAAAACAATAAGTTTTCCCCAAAAAATCTGTGTTGTTTCAACTCATTAAAAATAAGTAGTTTATTTTTTTCAGTGTAGTGAGTATTTTTACATTCAACAATATTTTAATGTCAAATGCTGTTTCTGATTTATTTAAAGAAGCAATGTTGGCCAGAAATGTATTCTACTACACGAATACACAAACAGATGTGAAAGCTTAGCAAATGCATTTACCCTACCTGTTTGTATTTACAGTATTTAACCTTACTTTCCAGTAAGAGTTCTACAGTTCTGTGATCAAATAAATCAAACTGCATGTTGATTCAGACTTTGCACACTCAGCAAAAAAGTAAAAATCACATCCTAAAGCAATCTTTTTCCCATAAACATATTCCAAAAATTAAAGGGATAGTTCACCTAAAAATAACAAATTGGTCATCATTCTGACCCTCATTTGTTCTGTTATTCATTTATTGTTGAAAACTGCTATCCACTGACTTTCATAGTATATTTCCCTTCCATGGATGCCAGTGGTAACCCATTTTCAACATGCTTCAAAATAACTCCTTTTGAGCTCAACAGAACAAAAGAAACTCATAAACGTAGCCAAATAATATATGAATGGCGACCAAATTATATATACTTTTTCCCTTTTTGGAAGAACTATTCAATTAATAGTGATAATAATTCCTTACATTTATATAACACTTTTCTGGACACTCAAAGCGCTTTACACATTGGGGGGGAATCTTCTCATTCACCACCAGGGTGCAGCATCCACTTGAATGATGCGATGGCAGCCATATTGCGCCAGACCACACACCACACAGCTGATTGGTGGAGAGGAGAGTGATGAAGCCAATTATAATATGGGAATGGTTATGAGGCCATGATGGACAAAGGCTAGTGGGCAAATTTGGTTAGAATGCCGGGGTTGAAGCCCTACTCTTTTTCAAAGGACATCCTGGGATTTTTAGTGACCACAAAGAGTCAGGACCTCGGTTTTAACATCTCATCAGAAAGACAGCGCTTACTGAGCAGTATAGAGTAGAATCAATATACTGGCGCATTAGGACCTACACAGACCACAGGTTGAGCGCCCCCTGCTGGTCTCACTAACATCACTACCGGCAGCAACTTAGCTTTCCCATGTGGTCTGCCATCTGTACTGATCAGGTGCAGCCCTGCTTAGCTTCAGTGGGCGACCATGTGCCATCAGCTACAGTAGCTGCCAGCATTTAATCAACTATGCATGTTATGAGATTGTTTTCAGAGAATTAATCTTTAGTATAGATGCTTTTTTTGTTCTACATTTATCTGTCAGTGCATAATAAGAAAAAAGCACAAATATTAAAGATATTCTGGCAACACTTTACAACAAGACTGTATTAGTTAATGTTAGTTAATGCTAACATGATAAACAACAAACAACACATTTATTACAAGATTTGTTCATGTTAATTTTTGAAAACAGGGCCGGGTTAACGTAAGGGCTAGATGGGGCTGAAACCGCAGGGCCCACAGAAGAAGGGGCCCTTGATTGGCTGAAGAATTAATTTGCGACATGACGGCGTAAAACGCCTCTAATGTAAGTATTCCTTTCGATTCGCTGCTGTTCAAAAACAGTGACGCTGGTGCTAAACTCTGGGTCAGAGTGGCTGTAGCCCAATCAGAATATTGAATAGCCCTGTTTTAGTCACCCATAATGGTGATCAGAATACCCAATTTTCTCATGTTCCCTTTATTTCAGCACTACCCTGAGAACTGTCTACTCAAAGGCGGGCTAACCAAGCTCATCGTAAAACAAAAAGACACATGTAGTAACAGTAGTAATGTACATGTAGTAACAGAAGCTGAGATAGGTGGAATCATGCTGAATGGACTCATAACTGAAGCGCAGTCTCAGCTGCGCAGTGGTTACTGCTGGACTAAAAAAAAAAAAACGACGCGTGCCTGCATGATTTTCCATCACATAATATAACCGAGACAGTGTGCGAACAAATCAAATAGCCTACACAGACAGTTATCAAAATGTCCATCATGGAGTATGTATCTCAAGTAAATACACTCAACTGTGCTTTACAGTAAGTCTTACTGAACTAGTTTATATGTACTTTTTTATGAATGTTTACTTTGACCTTTTAAAAAATAATAAGGAGGAATGAAATTTTGGCACTGGATTTCATCAGACAATATATCTGATGCAAAAAATAAATAAAAATAAAATAAGGATGCTAGCCTTCTGTAACTCAGAAGACCACAATATTTTGGATATTTAACACATGGATTTTAAAGATATGCTATCAATAGGGAGTCATAGTCAGCTAAAGTTTGAAAGAAACTTATTAAAGGTAAACCCCTATTTAACGTATTTACTATAAAGCACTAGTTTAGGAAGTATTGCAAATGTTTTTTGTTTTTTGCTGATTTTTGATATTATGTCATTACCTAATTTTGTAGCTTTCTTACAGGTCTATATTAATAAAATAGAAAAATATATAATAATCAAATATTTTATTCTTAATCCGGCCCTGTATGAAAATACAGTTGTTCATTGTTAGTTCATGGTGGGGAATAAGTAATGTTAACAAGCATGAATTTGGATCTTAATAATGCATTAGTAAATGTTGAACTATGATTAATAGCGTCTGTACAATTATTGTTCATAATTAGTTAATGTTAGTAAATACATCAACTAATGAAACCTTAATGTAAAGTGTGACCGATACTGTCACTAAAAACAACTTTTATCCAGTGCTGTTTTGATATTTGTTGCATTTGCGTTGTACTGTAACTTTAATTGTACAGTGCATTAAAATTCACGGGTTGTACAGTAGTTTGGTCATGACAGTAAGTGACCCTTAAGAGAATAATGCTGATGCTGAGAAGTGACTGTGAAAATGAGGTTCAAACATGTGATGCATAATGAACCGGCGCAAGACATTTCCAGACACAGCCAAAGCATGATATCACGTACATTTTGTAGGGGCTTATTCATGTACTTTTTCTGACCTTAGGTTGTGTTTTTTGGTGAGTCAGAGTCTAATCTGTAATCGATATAGTGCAATAAGAATCTACTATAAGTTGACCTTACTTGACATTTCTTTAGAGAAACGTCTCCGTCATTCTAATAGTTTTGCAGAGAAGCAGTCAGAGCTGTGTGATGGTGAAGATGATACGGGGGTGTGTGTGTGTGTGTGTGTAGGTGTGCAATCACACCACCACAAACCACTGCTGTGTATCTGTAGAAGGATGTGATCAGATGAGGCTCTGGAGACATTAGGGGGTTTGGCAAGTGTTAGCAATTTAAAGGAACAGTTCAGACTTAAATGAAAGTTCTGTCATCATTTAATATTCAGCAAAAGAAACAGGGTATGTTTCATATGTTCCACTTAAAATGAAAGGAGGCAGTAATGTTATAGGCTCCGTTTTGTTATAAATATGCATACAGTAAAGATGATGGTCTAAAATATGAGCTACACAATGCCTCAATATTTTTAGAGTTAATATCAAAATGAAATTAGGCATTTCCGTTATATCATGTTTTCATTTGATTGTTAAGAAAGTGAAACAACTTGGCCAGGGTGATGTGAATGAGGTTATAAAGTACACTGCTTCCTACCCGACATGTCCTCGGGAGTTTGTTTTTCATATCAAATTTGCAAAATCTGAACTTACAAGGAGAGGATGCAAGACTAAACTTTGTGCACTTAATGTTGGGGAAAAAGCCCCAATCAGATAGTCGAATGTCTGCAGCCATCCATCTCGCATTCACTCATCTCCGTTTTCCCCCATCCACACTAACACAGAGCAGCGGTGTTTTTAAAATGAATACGGTCTCCAACGTTTTCAAAATGCTCCATTTTTGGTGCTTGAAAACTCCGGGGTAGTGTGGACGAATGGCAAAACCGTAGCAAAACGTATGCGCTTTAAAACTAAAACATTTAAACGGGGCCTTCGGGCATACTCACACTATGTACAGTTGCCTTGAACCGGGCTGAAGCACACCTGTCCCCCTTCCTATCTCCCAAGACGGTGTACAGTATATGACACACTCAAAACAATGACTTGTTGCTACTTGTACAAACTACTTATTTTAAATGAGTTATTTGGGCATAACTTAATTGTTTTATGCTAAATCTGCTTCAATTTTGAAAACAATAAATTTAACTTAATCGATTTGAGTTAGGACAAAATGAAGGAATTGTGTGGAACCCAGTATCTTTTACAGTGCATGCTGTTCAAGACGAGGGCTTTGAGCTCGAAATATTGAGTTCAGAGTAGATCATGCATGTAAGCACACTAATACTTTCTTTTAAATATTAAAGACATTTTTCTTCTAAAGCAAAACACATGCACACACACACACCTGTCAACCACATCCTTGCATGTTGCATGCATCTCTCACAAGCACACATTCACACTTCTGCACAGACTTGAACCTAGACTGCTACAAAAAAAACACCTCCATCTCCACTAGATCGCCCTCTGCACGACCCAGATTTAACTCTGTTTTTGCATCTCTACAGATTCAGGAACGACATGGAAGTTCCATTCAATCTGTCCATCTCCAATCTCTCACTTCCCAACTCCACACCGCCTCCACCTCTGGATCCTCACCATCCGCTATTGACCATCATCATCGTGGTGTGTCTCTTCATTCTATTCGGGGGTTTAGTGATCTCTCTGGCGGTGGGCTGCTGGTCTGGAGGCTCCTGGGGCGTGGATGGAGACTGTGGTCCGGTGGATGGTCTCTCGTGTGGGCAGAATCTGTCTAGCGAGCCCCAGTTGAAGCTGTGGAAGCGTTTGGGCTCTATGAGGCAATCGTTTTCCTCTGCTCCAGCATTCAGAAGGCCCGTTCAGCCATACGTGGCCCAGAGCAGGAAACAATCAGAGTCGATTCCAGTCACAGAGTCAAAAACAAATGACTCCCACACATATATTACTATACCATCTTTGCTGCTGTACGCCACTGAGATATGAGCTCTGCTGGAAAAAACTTAGTGGGCTGACTTTTGGTGCACTGTCAATATAGAGTGATCTGATGTGCACTGCATAGGCAGCAACTCCATGTGTCACAGAAAACTCGAGTCATGTTGTTAAGATTACCATGTTATTCAGTTACAATCATAAAAATGCATAACAGGCAGATTTGAAGGATTTAAACAGATTTAATTATTGTATCTATATTTTTGAGCCTGTATTTAAAAGTGTCTTAAATTGCATTTTCTTTGGCATCAAAACAATCAAAGAGTAAAACAGCTTTAGTCCACCCCCCACCCCTAAAAATGGAAACGAGTTCTGCTAAACAGGGCTTTACATTAACACCTGCCAAATGTGGGTAGATTTCAGCTCTGGCGGTTTAGACAGACACCTCCAATAGCCACTATGGCTGGTTGGAAATCTGCTACAAAGTGTATTTTTCTTAAGCATGGCCCAAAATTTGTGCAAATGTGATCTTAGAGTCAAGAAGCAGCAAGACTAACAAAAATAACTGTGTTCGCGCGAGCAAAACAGCAAAAAAAAGAAGGTAAATACCGGATGACAGGATGATCACTCGCACGCTTAAGTGATGTGATGCGTGTGACTGTTAAAAGCACACACGCTCACTTGTTTTCTTGCACAGAGCAACCATGCCTAGAGGAAGCTGGTGCAATCCTTTTGAAATAGACTATAGACTGCACAATGACCGATGATCGTTCACCCACAGACAGTCCTGCTGTTTCAAGAGCTCAAGATAAAAAATAAATAAATAAATACACATATTTTTTTGTAAGAAGCAGCAGTCACTGCTTTCATTTTAATTATTCTTTGAACAGATTATTAACAGGCCTATATTAACCATGTGCACGTGAACATCCTTTCATTATCAAACACGGGTATGTTTCACCTGCTTTCTTTCGCTAACAGTTATTTTTGTTAATTTGGTTTACTTATATTTTTTACAATAACATTGCTTTAATGGGAGATTACTCCCCGTTTATGTGTAGTTAACTGGTGATCTTGGACAATGATTCTTTTTTTAAAATGTAATGTTTTTTTTTTTGAAGAATTTATTTATTTTTTTTGTTAAAAAGTGCACCTATAAAGCTATATTTTCCTTGTTTTGACACATGAAAAAATGTGGCTAAGAAATGCTTATTTGGTGTGGTCAGAGATACATTTTTTCATAAATCCTTAATTTTGAGCCCTGAAAAGTCATGTGAAATAAAAACTGATTGCATTGCGACACAACCCATTTGCTCATGCACAGCGAGCAAGCCAATACACAATACACACAAGTTAAATGAATGAGAAGGCAAGTGGACATTGCACAATATTTAAATTAAGTCATTTTAGCATGTCAAAGTCAAATTTATGCATATAAAATATATATTCCCTAACAAGAAAAGTATGGCTAGTGAAAATAGCGAGAGGCTGTTGGAAATCTATTAGCCACAGAGGCTGGTGATCAAAAAAGTTAATGTCAAGCCCTGCTGCTAAATTTTCTTCTGAACAAAACATCATGATTAATATACAGTTTTAAGCTAATTTACAGAATAAACTCACTTAAAGTTGTTCAGTGCAATAATACACTGAAAAATAAATCTTATGTACATATTAGCATGTTTAATTAGAAAACCACTTTCCTTGGTTTTACCCATTTGTCAGAATGAGATTTATAAGCAATTAAAAAAAAAAAAAAATATATATATATATATATATATATATATATATATATATATATATATATATATATATATATATATATATATATAAATATATTAATAGCCGTTCGCAGTCATCCAGTCTCTTAACTCTTCACCCTTGTGTATTACTCCGCCCACATACAGCAACAAGCAGAGGACACTACTACAGTTTGACAAATATTGCTGCTGTTGGACAACATAATGTACTTTTGAGGCTTTTTCAGCTGAGAATGTAGTCGTTTAGACTGCCTCTATGCAGTTTATTCATAAAGACAGTTCCTATTTTAAAACATTTATAATTTTGGAGAAACAGCGCATCGGCGGGCATTAGCCTGTCTTTGAGCAAAGACGGTTGGTGATGCTGATCCACAAGATGGCGACAGAGACCGCATAATAAACCCTAAGAGAAAAACAGTGTAATTTCAAACTACAGCTGATCAAATCATTAAGAAACAGTAGAGGTGTAAACCTACACTGGTCTCACGGTTGGGTTCGGTTATGACTATCATGTCATCGATTCGGTTCAATTTGATATCTCAGTGCATTGATGATGCTTTCCATACACAGTTTTATATTTTCTTCACAGCAATTCTTGCATTAAAATGTATGAATATATATTAGATTTAGTTGCTATTTGTAATACAATGTTGTAATTTAATACAAGCAGTCAGATATATAAACTGTACCTTTTAAAACTCAAGTACATGCACAGAACAAAACAATCATTTATAGTAAAAAAACTAATTTAAATATCCTGCTTGCTGCACGAGTCTTGTCTAGCAAGTTCTTACACCCCTGTGATTGATCAGGTGCTTAACAGCAAGGGCTGCAATTGGCTCTAATGCTCTGACGCTGTTCAACAATGAGTGGCACTGATAAACGGTAGTGGCGATCACAACTAATCCATGATAGATGCGGTGGAAAAAACTCTGCAGACACACGCTTGTGTCTGTATTTAGAAGTATCGCTGTAACAGCCGAGAGGAGAGGCAAAGTCACGCCAGCAGGTCAAAGGACCACAGTGAGATTGCGGTGCACCAAAGAAACAATTTATTTTGACACCCCTATTAAACAGATAAATTACTTTCGAAGTCGATCTCTCTCTTTTGTATGTTGTTGTGCTTTATTTATACCATAGTAATATTGTGATCTCCCAACTGCAATTGACTGTTGGCATTTCATGACGTTTAGTGTTATAATATTAAAATGTGAGCAAAATCAGCTGTTTTGTCATCACTTTATACATTACGCTAGAGAATCATTAAAACACTAGCTCTGAAAAGTGACGTTGGTGAATTAGCAACAGCTTCTGCTGTTCTGACATCAGCTGCAGATGTGAATGATTGGCAGAAGAAAGTAGTTCCTAAAACAAAAGGGTTTTGACAATGTGTTTGATTTTCTTTTTTATACACAATTATGTCGTCGAACTGTAAACGCAATATCACACTCATAGCAGTGTGATGTGGCTGTATATTATCACTGGTGGGACACTAAGCACGCCTCCCACCAATGCCGATATACAGCCACATAGCACTGCTACTCATGTGATATTGCTCGTATATAAGGATATGTGACTATCAATTTTAATAAAATAAAATTCTTGTTCTGACAAATGGGTAAAACAAAGAAAAGTGGTTTTAAAATGAATACTTTATTACAATTTTATCATTAAACATGCTAATGTGTCATCCTTTGAGTCTAAATATAAGATGTTTTTATTATATTTATTTCAACGCATCATTGCACTAAATAACTTTTAGTGAGTTTGCTTATTAAACTCATACAGATCTACATAATTTATTATAATTATTTGTTTTTTTTTATAACATTTTTTATATTTTATTTTGAAATTATGGGAACACAAAAAATAAGACGTAGATGATATATATAGCATATAACTGTGAGCATTAAACACAATACAAGAATACATGAGGTTGTTACAGGCCTGGCAATATGGAGAGGAAAAAGGGGGCAATGATCTCTCAGAAAGAATTGGAATTCACCCAAAACTGAAAATCCTTTCTATCAATCCTTTCTGAAAATCATTCTAGTCATTCTAACCTTCAGAACACAAATTTACCTATTTTTTTATTATGAAAAAGCAACTAAATTATGAAAATTGTGAAACAATAGTCCAGAGATTAGGTCCCCGCAACAGGTCAGAGTGTACCCGTATTCTCCCAAAATCCGTCACCCGATCTTGACCCCTTCTATGGAATTAAAACAGCCCCTCAGTTTTGACATCCTGGCACCGTTGTTAGATAATAATATTAATAATAACAATACCAACAACAAAAATAATAGTGAAAATAAAAAGGAGAAACTAAAGAATAAATGACAGAGGTATCCGAAAAATTATATAGATAAAACCAGATTCTACACCAAAAAAAGCAATCAACTATACATGTATTAAAGGTTATGCAAGGATAATATTAACCCAGCTCAAAATAAACGATTAAAAGAATAATAATAAACAGATAGATTGAGATATTCGAAATATTTATTTATTTAAATAAATATACATGCTAGGCTGAATTTATGTATAATTTATGTATAATATTCATATACTAAAATATATAATGAAATACTAAAATAATGTTGGACGCTGCTGAAGTTTCCAAGTTGTTAACATTCTAAGAAACTTTGATTGAAATGAATAACTGATTGACATTCTCCCACATATAATATATAAATTATGCCTCCCGTAAAGGCTGTATAGGTAGTCAGCTCACTAGGTTTTAGAAAAGAGCTTTAGATAAGTGCACAAACACAATCAATGCAAAAATGAGAGTCTCAGCTGCTGTACAGGAAGACGACTCATTTCATTCACCATTAACGTCAATCGAATCAAGATGTGACTCAAAAATCTGATCATATGATGTGTGCAACTCTACAAACAGCTGGACGTTGATCACATCACTTCATCTGCTGCTGTGAAGACTAAGAGGTTTTACCTGAAGAATGACAACTATTTTGGCTCAATGGTCATTAACAACATTACTATTATACGTCCATGGAGGAGATTCTGATGTATGTCTGTTTATATAGTTAAAATATCTGTCTGAATGGGTAACACTTCAGTTTAGGTAACTACTACTGGCTTATTATTAAGATATTATTTGTATATTAGTAGTAATAAAGAATGATCTTATTCCACATACCTAATCCTACCCAATACCTTAACCCAACTGCTACTTATTAATAAGCAGCTAATTAGCAGTTCATTGCGCTAATAGTTTTAGCTAATAGTTTGTTTACAGCCTGATTTGTGACTTAAATGTGTTACTGTCTAAATGTCATTGCATATTAAAACAGCAGATGTGTTGACGTCTTTACACATTTTATAAGCTCTTCACAATATCTCAAAATAATTAAAGAGTGTAAAAAGGATTTTTTTAAGTAAGTGGTTGCAAACAACTTATAAGAGCTGAATTATTTATCAACCAAATTAAAATTAGTAATGTTCAACTTAACTTGTTTGTTTAAATTAAACATATATAAACTGTTTGCCACAAAGTACCTTAAATCAAATAGTCAGTTTATGCACAAAAAAGCATGTTTACAGTAGCCTAATCCATAACAGTGTTTAGGATGTTTGGAAATTTCACTGCAATATCATTACATTTTTTTGTTTTGCTTCTGACTTAAAAATGACCAAGTAATCAGGACTAAATGTATTCTTTGTTTTGTTTTTTGTTTGTTTGTTATAAAGCACAATTCATAGTTCTGAATTGAGTGTACACTGTTGCTTTTTTCACACTCTAAGAATTGTCATGCACCCGGCACAGTACCCTGATTTACACCATTCCAAAAATGCAACGACAAGATACACATCATACACTTACATTCCTGCCACACTTCCGCATTTTAGTTTGAGTGATTTCATTATAAATAATATTGGTTTTAACATTGACTAGCTCCAGCTTCAACATGAGCTGCTCAGTTTCAGCCACCATTGTTTGTAGTAGCCTAAAGTCAAAGAAACGGCACAGTGGGAACATAGAAACTTAGGTTTAGGTAACACCGTTCAATCAGTGCAGAAGTGTAAATTAGCCTTTAATGTCTAAATGACAGTTTATGCTCAAATAATGTTATTTCGCTAGGATGTTGGTTTTTCCCATAGCAGCAAATTCATGCAATCTCATGAAATTCATGCATTGCAAAAAATGCTTTTCTTAGAGTTGTTTCTAGTCAAAATTTCTAAAAATTCTTAAATTAAAAGCATTTTTCAGACAAGTATACATTTCTCTCTTGTTTTCAGAAGTAATTTTTAAAAAAATAAGTAAGTTTTTTCTTAAAACTAGCTAAATAATCTACCAATGTGGTCAGCAAAATATTTTTATTTCAAAGCCAAAACAAGAATATTTAGCTGACCCCATTGCCAGATTATGTTAAGGAAACCCTCACTTAACTTCCACTTATTATTTTTTGAAAACAAGAATATGTTTGGCTTGTCTAAATTAAAAAATGCTTCTTAATTTAGGAACTTGTAGATATTTGCACTAGAAACAAGACAAAACCTTAAGTAAACATAGCATTGTTGCATTGTGAATGATACATACTAACTCATGAAATCTAAATAAAACATTTCTCAAACAGAGATTTACCATACAACATTATCCTAAACTTACAAGAAAAGAGTAAGTAAGAAAATTTTAGTTTTAGTTAGGTCAATTATTTGGGTTACGAGTGTTTAAATCTCAAAGTTGTTGAAAGTTGTACTGCTGACTTTCTACAACTCCTGAAGCATCACCATTGTTACTCTGTTATGGAATTGTTGGCAGTTTAGAGATCATCATGGTTACAGCACAGTGGAACATGACATCATAGAAAAAACATAGAAGACAGGTGATGTGTCCCAATTTGCCTACACTGTTAAAACTGCAGGGTTTCACACAATTCATTCATGTCATCCCAACACAAATGGTTTAAGTTAACATAACAAATTTAAGTGTACTAAACATAAGACAATTAAGTTTCCCAATAAGATCTCCAGAATTGTGTTGTTAAGTGTACTTTAAATAAGTAGTTTGAACAAGCATCAAAATATATATGTAAGTGTACATTTACATGTCCTACATTCCATAAGTATGTACTTTTTGTAGTTTGTTAACATGTCCAGTGCACAATATATTGTGGGTAATATCATCAGTTAGAGTACGCATGGATCCCCACTTCAAATTTCTTCCAAATATACACTACCTGACAAAAGTCTTGTCGCCTATCTATGTTTTAGGAACAACAAATAATAACTTGACTTTTAGTTGATCATTTGTTATCAGAAGTGGCTTATATGAAAAGCAAAGGCCTCTAGATCGCGCTTATTTTACCTAAATTAAACATGATCATGCCTTGATTTTAAATTATTTCATTAGGACAGTAAGGTCTGATGTTGCTTAGACAAAAGTCTTGTCACTTAACACACGGATCACACTTGTCACTTGGAACACACGAATCCTATTTTCGAATACTATTTAGGATGGACAGTATGTGAATTGGGATGCAGCAAATATAATGCTTCTTACAATCGAATAAAAACACTAGTAATATAGTACCATGTGCGATTTTTGTGATAGCTCTATTGCTGTTGGCTGAAATAAAAATGAGAATATTTTTATGCAGTAAACGAGAGTGAAGTGTACCTGTAATATACTAGTTCCTCTGGGAATGTTCTCCAGGACGCTGGTCTCATAGCTGTTCTGGAGAAATATAGGCCTGTTATCATTGACATCCAGCACCTCCACATAGACTGTAGCTGTGCCTGTCCTCCGGCCGCCCGCTGGACCGTTATCTACAGGAAAACCACAACAGCTAATACATGAAACCCTCAGTCAAAATAAAACACAACAGAAAGTTTAATGTTGTCAGTTGATCAGGATACTTGCATAAGGCTTGGTTACAGTTCTTGAGATATTTTAACATACTTTAAACAAAAAACATGTAAGTTTAAGGCACTCGAAAAATCTGTGAAGCAGTTAAAAAGCCTTTATTGGCATGCCTATTATTTATCCATGTCAATAAAGGCCTTTTAACTTTTTCACTTACTTTTTCCCCAGAGTGCCTAGGGTTTAAAATATTTTGTGTATCTTTATGAATCCTTTATCCAAAGAGCACCGACACATCAATTAGCCCTGAAGCACATTTTGTTTGATGACTTATAAGATTAGATTAGATTAGATTCAACTTTATTGTCATTACACATGTACAAGTACAATGCAACGAAATGCAGTTTAGGTCTAACCAGCAGTGCAATAGCAGCAAGTGCAGGATACAGGAATAAGTTATAAAGTGCAGTTATAGAAAACTATGGTGATATTTACAGATGGATGTACTATGAACATTATATACAGGTTGGATAAGCTATAAACAGATTTACAATATATGAATATATGTGCAGGTTGCTATTAATAATCAGTAGTGTGCAGATAGATAAACATGATTACAAGTGTATATGTTACAATATATGAATATATGTACAGGGATAGATAAACATGATTACAAGTGTATATGTTACAATATATGAATATATGTACAGGTTGCTATTAATAATCAGTAGTATGCAGATAAATAAGCATGATTACAAGTGTATATGTATAGTGGGTGTGTACATAATTACATATGCCCATATGCAGTGGGTATGCACAGTTCAATGTGGTGCAGTGAATGTGCAAATTTTAAATGTGCAAATGTTAAACAGTGCAGTTATTGCGAGGAGTTTAAGTTAGAGGAGAGTAGGGGGTGTATTGGGGGGGGCAAAAGAGTCAGTGGGGGGCAAAAGAGTCAGTGTGGGGCAGAGTTCAGGAGGGAGACAGCTCTGGGGAAAAAGCTGTTCCTCAGTCTGCTGGTTCAGCTTTATCCACTTGAAGTCAAAATTATTGTTTTTTTTTTTTTCAAATATTTCCCAAATGATGTTTAATAGAGCAATAAATATTTCATAGTATTTCCAATAATATTTTTTTCTTCTGGGGAAAGTCTTATTTACTTTACTTGGGCTAGAATAAAAGTTTTTAATTTATTATAATTTTTTAAGCATTTTAAGGTCAATATTATTAGAACTCCTAAGCTATATTTTTTTCGATTGTCTACAGGACCAACCATCATTATACAATGTCTTGCCTCATTACCCTAGTTAACCTAAATAAGCCTTTAAGAGTGCTTTCACACTTGGTTTAATTGCCTGGACTGAACCCAAGTTCGACTGTCCCCCCCTTGCCACCTTCTCAGCTGGTTTATGTTCACAACGTCTTTTTTTCCTTTCGAACCCTGATACACTTACGTCACCAAGCTGCTCTTTTAGTTAGAGCTGTTGTTAGGTGACAGCAACGAAAGCAAAGCACCAATATGGAGACATCTGCATATCATGATCATTCTGCTTTTACTGAATCTATTGTACTTTATATTCTTATGCATTCTAATATTTATTATATTTGATATCTCCAGGTTTTCCAAAACAATGGAACCCTGATAGCAACATAAAAACACAACACAGCATGTATGATTCACATCTTCACTGGTGTTTCATGGAAATGCTAGTCATCTTTAAATAAACACTATTTGTGGCAAAGCAACAGCACATCACATGTCTGTGCTAAAACTGGTCTCAGCCGCATTTTTAAGACACACAGTAGACAAACACTGGCAGAACTTGCTCACAACATGATAATAGTGTACAATGTATTAAAATGTTGTTGAAAAGGTAATGCAACTTGCTAATGTCATTATAAATAATATAGTTAAAGGGATAGTTTACCTAAGGCCTATAGCCAAAGGGGGGGTGGTTCGGGTGGTTCAAAAGACCCACCTCTCACTGACAAAGGTCCAGAATTTGTCCCATACATGAGCTCATTTGTCCTATTTTCAGAGATAGGAAGTAAGTACAAAAGTAGATTTTTCTGGCCTCAGTACTACACCCCAATATTTAGTTTTCTTCTGACAACTTTTAACTTTTACTCCTGACATTTTAACACAAATATTTGTAATTTCTACTCTTTACATTTTTAAATCGGGCTCGTTATTTTTATTTTCCTCTGAGAAAATGGGTTGATGGTTGCATAGCAACCTATGAAACACCCCCCTCCCCCCGCAGTGAAATTGTCAAGCACAGACTGGTCCGGGGTAATAAAGGTTGAGAATCACCGCCCTAGCTGACCAAAAATGGATGAACTTGTAATCTGTCCTCCACAAAATAGACAGAGTAGTAAATTGTAATAGCCAATTTTATTTTTCCTCTTATACCCCAGTGTGAATACTGATATTTTTTGTTATTGAATTTTAAATAGGAGAAAATTAAAGGCCAAAGGCTTACATTTTTCAGTTTCAAATGGCCTGCTGATGTTTTGCTTTTATATTTTACATTAGGCAATAAGTAATTTATTTAATCATTCATTCATTTTCTTTTAAGCTCAATCCTTTTATTAATCTGGGGTCTCCACAGAGGAATGAACCGCCAACTTATCAAGCACATGTTTTACGCAGCGAATGCCCTTCCAGCTGCAACCATCTCTGGAAAACATTAGGCCATAATTTGTGCATAAACATATCTAGATATTGTTGATTTATTTTGTCATCATTACTGCAAACTTATATGAGCAATTATATAATTAATTGTGGAGGGGGGCCTTACAATATTTTCTGGGGAAAAAGGGGGTCAAAAGGTTGGGAACCACTGGTGTACTGTACTACTCTAATTTTTCAATCTAATACTGTGGGAAAAAAACTTTAACAATGTGTTTATTTTGTCAACGTTTGTACAGTAAGAAATAAAGCAATTAAATACTTTATGAATACGGTACTCGTTTATTGATGTGTTTACAACGAGTTCACATTTCCTAGTAGCCTATAGAATTTACACTGGTTTATAGTTTTAACTTGTATATACACAGCAGTCTTCATTTAAATTTGTAAGATGAATTGTTGCTGGATAAATATTTTAGAACATAAATTATTTATACAAGGTGATTTATGACTAAAAATATAATGCAAAGGATCAGGAATTTATCACATGAAAATATATATCATGCAAAAATGCATTAACAGCATTATTAACTTTATCTGTTAAATAAAATATACTCTGAAAACAAACAGACAAAAAAATAGTAAAATACTCTAAAAATATTTTGTAGTCAAATACATTCAATTTTGTTTATTTAATCAAAAGAAAAAATACCTGAAATATGTTTTAGACAAAACAAAGTGTTAAATTTAAGACATTTATTAGTTAAAAAAAAAAGGCCTACAGAATTACGTTTTGGAGGATATGAACGAGTATGGCATTTATTGTTCTTAACAACCATATAGTATATTTTAGTTTTGTGTCCAATACTGTAGTGCAATCTTGCTTGACTACTTACTTGGCTATTGCTGAAAACTGAAAACAAAATTTTCACGAAAACCAATAGAAATGTAGGTCATTTTGTATTGATGTACATTTCATGTGCAGTGTAGTTAACCACGTGAACTAAAACAGGTAGTAATGAATACTTTTTACTTAAATACATATTTCAAACCATACTTCTTTACTTTTACTTGAGTTGAAAAGTATAGTCTTTTAGTATAGACTTTTACAGAGTCTCTGTAGTTCTACTTGAGTAAAGGATGTGTGTACTTTTGCCTTTCTGCCTATTTTGACTGCTACGCCATAAAAAATTGTAAAAATAGCCCATAAAAAAAGGCTTTAAGACCAAGCGGAATCATGTGTTGGCTGTTGGTACAGAATTTGGGACACCGAATTTAGTACACCGTGACTTCCCTTTCAGAGTCACGCTGTGCCAAATTCGGCGTCACCAAATTCTGACTGAGGAAAGTTGAATGTTGGCCAGCACATTCAACTTTCATCAGTTAGTATTTAGTGACGGTTTGATATTTGACAATAGGCTAAATGAAAATAATCATATTTCTTTATTCTAAATCTTTAGAAAATGTTTTTGGTACAACAAAAAGTGTGGTTATGATGGCCATCCAACAAGATAATCCAGCAAAAAATTGTGCTTAAAAAGTCACTAAAATGCAGTATTTAAACCCCATAATCATATAGAAAATAAGGTGAATTTACTCAGCCAGCACTTTAAGAGTTTCATTTTTTATGTTGAACACAAAAGAAGATATTTTGAATAATGTTGAAAACCTGTAACCATTGACTTCCATAGATGAAAGTCAGTGGTTACAGGTTTTCGGCTTTCTTCAAAGTGTCATCTTTTATTGTCAACAGAAGAAATACAGTCTTAAAAGTTTGAAACCACTTGAGTGTGAGTAAATAATGAGTTAGCTTTCATTTTTTGGACAAACTATCCCTTTAAATCTATATTTTTTATGTAAACTGAGTTGTAAGAGGGTTTTTGTGTGAAACTCTGTAAATATTGTAAGATTTCTGCTTCAGTCATAATTAAAAGCTCATAAAATAAGCATAATAATAAACCTGACCTAATATTTCTTATCACTGAAAAACATGGGCAGCATATTTCACAGAAGCTGATTAAACTGGTATTAAAACAGCTGCTGTATTTCTGAAGGCTGCATAACGTAACAGGAAACCACAACAACGTGTTTCAACTACATGACATGCAGACAGGAAGCTGCAAAAAGATTGTACCACATGTGCACAACCATATGCATAACCATTTGTTTTACCATCTATAGGAAACTTACCGATGGCTTCGATCACTAGCCTGTACGAGGCCTGAGTCTCGCGGTCCAGGCCCACCACGGTTCGCACCACACCAGTGCGGAAGCCAACACTGAACTTTCCATCCTGGTTCCCTGCTATTGGGGCACAAAAAACACAAGTTCAGCTATCACTGAAACAAACCTCAGTGCAGTAACTTTGAATGTTTGAACTTCGAATAATTATGTGGTAATAAATAAGCATTAATACATAGAATATACGAATGTTTGATAAAATTATGACTATATTTTTTTAAGAATCTTAAAAATATTAATATAATGCTATTGAAATTATTTATTTATATAGCACATTTAATACACAATGGTAATTCAAAGTGCTTTACACTGCCTGACAAAAGCCTTGTCGCCTATCCTAGTTTTAGCAACAACAAATAATAACTTGACTTCTAGTAGATCATTTGATATCAGAAGTGGCTTCTGGTAGATTACGCTTATTTTACCAAAAGAAATTATGACCATGCCTTGATTTTTCATTATTTAATTAGGACAGTAAGGTCTTTGCACTTAACAGAAATAATGTCCAGTATAGAATATAAAGTCATGGTGCAGTGGAAAAAGAACTGATATTGTGTATGACTCCCATGAGCTTGGAGGACTGCATCCATACATCTCTGCAATGACTCAAATAACTTATTAATAAAGTCATCTGGAATGGCAAAGAACATGTTCTTGCAGGACTTCCAGAGATTAATGCCTCCATCTTACCCCAGACATGCTCAATAACGTTCATCTCTGATGACAGGGCTGGCCAATCTAGGAACATCTTGACCTTTGCTTTGCAGGCTGAAGTATGAGCAGTGCTATCCTGATAAAGAAATTGCCCTCTCCTGTGGTTTGTAATGTAATGGGCAGCACAAATGTCTTGATACCTCAGGCTGTTCATGTTGCCATCCACTCTGCAGATCTCTTGCATGCCCCTATACTGAATGCAACCCCAAACCATGATTTTTCCTTCACCAAACTTGACTGACTTATGTGTGAATCTTGGGTCCATGCGAGTTCCAGCAGGTCTTCTGCAGTATTTGTGATGATTGGGATGCAGCTCAACAGATGATTCATCGGAAAAATCAACCTATTGACACTTTTCCAAATGATCAACTAGAAGTCAAATTATTATTTGTTGCTTTTACAACTGAGATTGCTAACAAAACTTATCAAGTAGTGTACATGAACAGGATTTAAAGAAGGGTCTGAGACCCGGTGGTTGAGGACCACTGATTTACAGTACATGACTGGACCAAGTCTGGTTTTCAGACAAGAGCCAAACATGGACCATATCTGGGCCAAGTCTCAGATATGTTGGTGTGCAATGAAATTAATAAACCCATGAAGCATTGTGCTTTAGGTGGGCTTTGGACATGCATTTTCTTACAGCGATTGGATTGGTAGAATTTTTTTCTTTACTCAAAAACAATTTAAATGTTGGTCAAGATTTGGTCAAAACCAAACTTACATGGCCCACATATTAAATTCTAACATCTAGGCCACATGCTACATCTGACATCTGGCCCAAGCCTTGTGTGCTGCCATAAAGACAGATATTATTATATTATATTATATTATATTATATTATATTATATTATATTATATTATATTATATTATATTATATTATATTATATTATAAATGTAGATCTTTAAATGTATATTTTCTTTGTTCCTTAATGGTACACAAGGACTCTGGCAGGAGTTACACAAATACTCTGTAAATTTGCTCTCACTCTACTGACACATTTTACTCTGAACGCTGAAAATAGAACAAAAAGAACTATTTTTGAGTAAAAAAAACTATAACTAGTTTTTCTGTGTGCCACCTCTGCCAAACCCGGGCCAACATGCTGTATGCTAGTGCTTGAGGAATGCCTGCTGTGCCAGCTTTATGCCAAATCTGGGCCAGAATTCATTGCTACATGGGTAGTGTTCCTGTTGTAGCACAGTACTGTATGATCAGCGGACTCAGATTTCACCGGAAATACTATACATCATCCGCCGCCATGCATAAAACATAAAACATAAAACAAAATCATTCAATCATTCATTCATTTTCTTTTTGGCTTAGTCTCTTTATTAATCTGGAGTCACCACAGCGGAATGAACCGCCAACTAATCCAGCATATGTTTTACACAGCGGATGACCTTCCCAACACAAATCAATTAAGTTAACTTAATTGTTTTGCTAAATTTAAGTGGATTCAACATAAAACATTTAGGTTGTCTCAAAACAACTTAAGAATTGTGTTGTTTCAGCAGCTCATTTCAAATAAGCAAATTCAACAAGGAGCAAAGTAATTTTTGGAGTGTAGATTTTGGACACATCTGCTCACAGTGAGTCCCAAGCCAAAATTGCAAAGTGTTGCTGTGTCAGCAAAAAACCCATTTACACACCCTGACCTGTGACCTCCTGAACTGACCTGTGATAAAATAGCTGAGCTCTGCATTTAGACCCGCGTCATTATCCGTGCAGTTGAGTCTGACCACCAGATAATCACGGGGTACGCTCTCCTCCAGAGACACGTTATAAACACTGGGGAAGAAAGTGGGCGTCTCATCATTCACGTCCAAAACTGCACACAGAAAGAGTGGAAAACATTACGATTATTCAGGATTTGCATAAAAACACGTGTGGGCCGTGATTTTGCAGTGCTTACCTGTGATAGTGAGAGTGCTTGTGGACGTGCGGGGAAACTGGCCTGCGTCATATGCAATAATCCTCAGATAATACTGGCCAATCTGCTCCCGGTCCAGCACTACTGTGGACACAAGGATTCCTGTGGTGATGTTAAGCCTGAAGTCCAGCCTCGGCATGCCCATCTGAAGGGCCATTGTTACAGCACCATTGGCTGCTTCGTCGGGGTCCTGCACTTGCACCTGAGGGAGGAAACCAGCAGAGGGCATCAGCACACAGCATGCTTTTGTTACAGAGAGAGTAAAACAGGGGTTTCCAAACTTTTCAGCCCCAATATAACAATTTCAGAGACTAGTGACCTTCACTATCCTCAGAGGTGGATATAAACAAACAAACATTGCACAAAACGACTCGCACACACCAATAGGAAGTAGCTATTTTACAACACAAAAAATTTGTCATTATTCATTGAATTTAATAATAATCTCACTTTATGAGAATGGTTGGCACAATGTTTACAGCACAAGACTATTCATTGTTTAACTTTGAGACCTCCACTTTGAGATCTTTCTTTATGTTCAGTCGTGGCCTTTATTTATATGTGCGAGTGCCGTAAAGGTGTCAAAGTTTAACATTGTGCTGTAAAATCAATCTGCTGCAACTAATCCTATTGCTGTGTTGTTAATAATAACCCAAAGGTTCACAATCCAATAGAGAAGAAATGTAAAGGCTGATGTTTTTTATGTGCATGTTGTTTTTTACGTAACTATTAAATACTATTTTGATCTTTTGTAGGTTATGGATAAAATATGATAACTGTAGTAGTTTAATAACATACTGTATATGATATTTTTGGAAATCACCAAGCGAACCCCCTAATTGTCTCGCGACCCCACTTTGGGAATCACTGCAGTAAAACAACAAGCCAACTGTGCAGTCATCTGGGCAATACGCTGTGCTCAATTGGAATTCTTTTGACACTGTAGTTATGTTAAAAATCTGTAGAACAATGCTTCTGGGCATCTGAAACACGGTATTTCTATATGGAGTTTGCATGTTCTCCCCGTGTTGGCGTGGGTTTCCTCTGAGTGCTCCGGTTTCACCCACAGTCCAAAGACATGCGCTATAGGAGGATTGAATAAACTAAATTGGCCGCAGTGTGAGTCAGTGTGAATGAGTGTGTGTGGATGTTTTCCAGTACTGGGTTGCAGCTGGAAGAGCATTCGCTGTGTAAAACATGTGCTGGATAAGCTGGCGTATCATTCCGCTGTGGTGACTCCTGATGAATGAAGTGACTAAGCCGAATGAGAATGAATGAATGAATGAATGATGCTTCTGTTTATCAAAGAAAAAATGACTTTTTAATGACTAATAATGGCAGTTGTTATTAATTTATCTATTTTTAAAATTAAGTTTCATATTTACAAGTGTACATTTTCTAACAATAAAACAAAAAAAAAAACAGTGTTTCAGTATTTAGAAATTACTTCAGAACTATATATATATATATATATATATATATATATATATATTTCCCAAACGATGTTTAACAGAGCAAGAAAAGTTTCACAGTATGTCTAATAATATTTTTCTTCAGGAGAAAGTCTTATTTGCTTTATTTCGACTAGAATAATAAATGAGTTATTAAAACTATCATGTTTAGAAATGCTTTGAAAAAAATCTTCTCTCCATTAAATAGAAAATGAATGAAAAATAAACAGAGGGCAACTAATTAAGGGGGGCTAATAATTCTGACTTCAAGTGTATGCATATACAAGTTCAGATGCAAAAACCTCTAAATGCCATCTGAAATCTTCTTCCAAAATTAACATTTTTATCAGGCTCCTGTTTGTAAGTTCAGTAATTTCACTTTTATAGCAAAGGATAAATGATTTTCATGTTTTTTAAAAGTGAAATAACAAAACATAAACAGGAGGCTTAGAAAAATTTTAATTTTTGATGGAAATTTCAGACGGCACTTTTTTCCAGCAGGTTTTTTCTCTTCATATATATATATATATATATATATATATATATATATATATATATATATATATATATATATTCTTATAATTCTTCACATTTAGTTTAAAGAAAGAAACAACATTTTATTCAGAATTTCTTTAATGTTTTTTCTTTCTTGAATCTCTCTGAATTTATTTGATTAAATGTGATTGTCTTTTGATTTGAATGTTTAAAGGTAGATTATTCCAGTGATATTTCATTATTACGCCAGTCTTCAGTTCTAATGTGCAAATCTAATATGCTGATTTGGTGTTTATTATGTTTATTAATATTGAAAACAATTGCTTTACAGAATAATTTGTGGAAACTGGGATAGATTTCTTTTCCTTAGGAATTCTCTGATGAAAGTTCAACAAAAACTGGTGTAACTGAGCTGACAGTATAACACAGTGATTAATGTTACATTGAAATTATTAGCAAGGTTTTTATTTATTAATATTGCAAAATAAAACTCTAGATTAGTAATAATGCTTTTATAATTCATTATTCATTCATTCATTTATTCATTTATTCATTCATTCATTGTCTTTTCGGGTTAGTCCCTTTATTAATCTGGGGTCGCCACAGCGGAATGAACTGCGAAATTATCCAGCATGTGTTTTACGCAACGGATGCCCTTCCAGCTGCAACCCATCTCTGGGAAACATCCATACACACTCATTCACACTCATACACTACGGACAATTTAGCCAACCCAATTCACCTGTACCGCATGTCTTTGAACCCTGGGGGAAACCGGAGCACCAAGAGGAAACCCACGCGAACGCAGGAAGATACTGTACGTTAATATCTCAAATCTATTACTTTCGAAAGTGTGGTGATGATCATCTGTATTTTTGAGTGGTCTAAATATAAAATATACAGTTAAGGTCAAATTTATTAGCCCTCATGTGGAATATTTATTCTTTTTTTAAATTATATTTAATAAATTAAGGACATTTTCACAGTATTTCCTATAACAGAAATATTAGTTTGTACATATAATATAATCGTTTTTATTTTTAAGGTCAATAATATTATCCCCCTTAAGCAATTTTAAGTAATTTTTCGATTGCAACAGAATAAACCACTGTTATACAATAACCTGTTAAATTAAACTAACTTAATTAACCTAATTAACCTAGTTAAGCCTTTAAATTGCACTTCAATCTGAATACTATCTTGAAAAACATCTGCCAAAATATTATCTACTGTCATAATGACAACCATATAAGAAATTAGATATTAGAAATGCAGCATTAAAACTATTATGGCTTCTAAATCTTTTCTTCCTTAAACAGAAATGGGGAAAAATGTAAAATAATTCAACTGTACATCAGGAAATGGGTCTATTTTGCTCTTGCATTATTAAACATATCATTGGTCCATGCACAAACGTCAGCCAGTCAAATGCTCACCCTGAACACAGACGATCCAATAGGAAGTCCCTCAGGCACCTCAGCGACAAACGGGAGGTTGAGAAAGGCTGGGTCGTTATCATTCAGGTCAAGGAGGTTCACAAACACTGTAGCGCTGGCAGAAGAGCGCAGTGGAGGAGTCCCGCCTGAGGAGGGCAGCACAGACACCAAAAAACTCACAAAACTCATCGGAATTCTCCAGTCATTACATCCACTGAGGGAGAAGCAATTCTCAACACTGAAATGTCAGTTTATATTGTCAAACACAACTCAGACTAATGCTCAAAACACAGTAAGAGAGGGAGAAACAAAGTCTGAGAAGACAGACGAGACAAATGGTGTGTTTGGAATGGAGTGCAGGCTTACTATCTGGTGAATACTGCACAGCTTACAGTATACAAAGTACGCACATTTTATACAGGAATACAAATATCTGCTAAATAATAAACATAATGGAACATTATAATTAATGCTTATTTCAGAATCTAGAACTAAATGCTTTTTAATCAAAAAATATGTTTGGTGTTTGTTTAAAATACTTATTTAAAATGAGCTGAAACAACATGATTCTTGATTTTTTGGGGGGAGAGCCTAATTGTTTTTTTTTCAATAAACTTAAAGTTGTAAAAACTAATAAGTCAACTTAATTCCAGCACAGATTGATTGTGTGGAACCCAGCATTTTTGTACAGTGCTGATTTTGTTTTAAATGTCTCCAAAATTGAAAGTTTAGTGAAATAACACACATGACAATTAAAAACGGTACATGTTTAAGGTTTGTGCCTTCATACCTGCTTGTGTATTAAGTACCTTTAGGTATTTAAAAACACTTCTTGTAAAGCTTATCTATGAAGCTTGAGTACACAAGTAGAAACTTTGTTAACACTAAAAGTCACAATTCACAATATTAACTACTGGCTTTTTTTCCTGGCAACTAATAAGATATTATTTGTTTATTAGGAGTTATAAAGCATGATCTTATTCTACATGCCTAATCCTGTCCAAACCTTACTAACTATTAATAAGCAGCCAATTAGTAGTTTATTAAGCTAATGGTCTTAATTAATGATTTGCTAATAGTGAGATTAAGGCACAGTGGCTCAGTGGTTAGCACGGTCGCCTCACAACAAGAAACATTAAAAAGGGGTTAAAAAACTATTTAAAAAAAAATTAAAAAGGTAGAATCATTGGTAATAATACTGTAAAAAAAAAAAAAACAATACCATATTAAAATGTTTTACGATAAATGCAGAACTCTCCACTACATTTGCTCTAGATCCTTCCAGTGGGTTTACAAGGATGAGGCTGTCGACATCTCTAAATGTCTCTGCACATTCCTGATATTTAATAAACACAAAAAAAAAAAAAAAACAGAAATGGTGAGGAGAAGGTGTCTGTTAATAACTCTCACCAAACCTTTTTCCTGATTTTTCTGAATAAAATGCCTACTTACTACTTTCGATCAGCTTGGAGTAAAAATGTTAAAAAAAAAAAAAAAAAAAAAAAAAAACAGTCGCAACTTCCAGTTCATGCAGACTTTAAAGTCATTAAAGGTGTGCGGTAGACTGTAAAAGTGTCTTTATTTAGTCCTCAGCGAGCGATTGTGAGACAGCTGAGAGTAACTTACGGTCAGTGGCGGAGATAATGATGGTCCTCATAAGCTGAGCGGAGCGAGGGTCTTGGCTTTCTCTGTCCAGCACGGCCCCGCTGGTGCGGATCTTTCCGGTGTTGCGGTTGATGGTGTAAAAGGGGTTTTCTGGATTTATAGAATAAACCACCGTCCCATTATCACCATAATCAGGGTCCACAGCAAACACCTGCACACAGAAACAGAAGATATACGAGTCAAAACAGAGTCCCAAGGTGGAGAAATTAAATCACACCAACTCTTCCCTAGAATGGCATGATGGGAGATTTATGCATGGGACATAACTGTCGAAAACCTTGGCTGTTGCTTTTTCTTTTTTTAAAGAGCCAATCAATTATTCAGAGTGCTGGTGGAGAAGCACTGAAAATCACTTAATTGGTCATTAGAGAACAGAGGTTTTGTAGGTGTTTAATTATTGAAAGAGGAAGGACCAGACGACTGTGTTCTCCATTGATTAGAGGGAGTTTAAATGGAGGATGTAGAGCACGGGTCTAATGTAAACTTTATCTAATTGATTTGAACTTTGAGGGAGATTTCACACATGCGTTCATTCAGGCTTGTTTACGGGCCAATTTAAAGGTGATTTGCAGTGTTACAACAAGCCGACTTGTTCCAGCTTAGTGTGCAGACTAGGTCAAACTCACTGTGGCGTTTATTGCTCAATATGATCTTATCAAAACACAGCAAAAAAAAAAATAAAAATAATAATAATAAAATAGACAGATATTTAGAAAAAAGTTCACACTGCTTTTGTCCAATCAGGTTTTCGGCAGGTTTCTTTAAGTCAAATTTAATACTTTTTAAGACCCTTTTAAGAGCATTATGAATAAAATTGTAGACTTATACAAGGCTAAACACTAAGGATTTTTAAAATGTAAGATCATGTAAGAGGATGTGTTGCTTAAGTTTTCTTCCTAATTAGGGAATTTAATTTGAAGAATTTATTGTAAAAATATATAACAGCTATCGCGATTAATATATATATATATATATATATATATATATATATATATATATATATATATATATATATATATATATATATATATATATATAGTTGAAGCCAGAATTATTAGCCCCCTGAATGTAAATTTTATCTTTGCCTTGATGACAGTAAATAATATTTAAGACACTTCTATACAGCTTAATGTGACATTAAAAAAGCTTAACTAGGTTAATTAGGTTAACTAGGCAGGTTAGGATAATTAGGCAAGTTATTCTATAACGATGGTTTGTTCTGTACACTATTGAAAATAATTGAGCATAAAGGGGCCAATAATTTTGTCCCAAAAATAGTTTAAAAAAATTCAAAACTGCTTTTATTCTAGCCGAAATAAAACAAATAAGACTTTTTCTAGAAGAAAAAATATTATCAGACATACTGTGAAAATTTCGTTGCTCTGTTAAACATCATTTGGGAAATATTTAAAAAAGAAGAAAACATAAAGCAGAATGTTCTCTTATATGTCCTGATAATTTTTTTTTTCTTTCGCATATTTAAATACTCCACATATTTAACAACAAAGATTTTAGTAATAAGCTTTGGCTGCTTTCTCTTCAAAATGCTTTTTATGTGCCCTTGAACCGTTGTTTCATAAGATCTTTGTGAATGTTTTATTTCATCTGTAAAGGCTTTATTGTGTTTTTAATAATTGTAACATTATTCTACTCAAAGCACCGGTCACGGTCTTTTTGTTAGATCAATTCCATGAGATCAATTTGCCGAGCCTAATAATTAGATACAAAAGAGGTGTAATTACATTATTTAATTACTTTAGATGTTCAAAAATACTCGTTAAACTGACTTTATAAAAACGGCATGTTAAAACTAAACAGAATAAAGTGTAAAGGCTTAAAGTTGATAGCAAAAAAAATATATATATCTTTAAACTTATTAGCCAAAGAATAAAGTAACATATACCTAAAGTGTATTTAATTGATATGGTACTTTTAATAAGATTTGTATGTTTATTATGAAATGTAAATCGCGGAAATTCTGCAATAGGTAGCCTATCTTCCGCGAACATTAAGAGAAAGCCAGTGTACCGTACGTACAGATCCTTCCTCATAAGAGAAGTGGTGGAAAATAGACAAAAGAAACATGTGTGACTGGGAATTTGACTGGAAACACACTCCAGGTGTGACTGGGAATGTCTCACTTGTCCACCTGTAATCAGATTGACAAAATCGCATCTTAATAGCGTTAGAAAGTATAAACAGCATGCACATGATCTCTGTCTGTCTGCCTGCCAACCTGTCACTGCTGATTTAGTGGAGGAACTAAAAAATCTAACATGGCAAAACTGATGAAGATTTGGACAAAAAGTATTGCGCTGCAAAGAGCAAAACTAGTTCAAACTTAGGCCTACCTTAGCAAATGACCATCGAATAAGTGGGATAATCAAGGGCTTGTCTAGTGTTAAAGAATTTTAATGCACTTCGTCATGTGGTCGTGTGGCCCTTTGCAATTAAAAAACATCTTATGACACCTTATGTAAATTAGTTATGTTAAAAAATATACAAAATCTGTCACTGGGGTGGTAACTTTCAAAAATACACATTTTACCATATTTTGTCCTATTAATGGGGCTTTGCAATAAAAACTGGCAGCTAAATTGCATATTTTAGCACATAAAAGTACCTCCTGAAATGGTAGCATCCCAGTCACAGACAAAAGAAAAAATCTATGTAATCTATGTATGTATAAATATTTGATAAAAGGAGTTGAAGTAAAGGAGTGTGAGTGAGTACATAACATCAAAATAAAAGGTTAAGTATTACTTTAAAGAGTTGATCGATAAGTAAACTAATAGACAACAACATTTGAGGTGATTTAGTTTTTACATCCACAGTTCTGTGATTTAAAGGATCTGTCTATTTGATCCTCTGTTCTGCTCCTGATTGTCTGCACGGTGTCCAGCAGGGTAATCAAGTGTGCGCTTGACTCTAGGCTACATTTTAATTAGTCATCGGAAACCTCTAGCCTAATGGCGTTCAGTACCTGCTTATTAATTAACAGACAATCAGGAGCATATTTAGCCGAATACAGATCCAGCATAAAACATCTAAACATTTACAAGCAAAGCCAACCATTCAGGGCTTTTAGAGGCCTGACCACATTTAACTTGAACACACAACAGTCATGGACACAAACTGTCCATTTCCTTTTTAACATTTGAGCGCTGTTGAGCACGTTCTTTAACAGTGCAGTTTGTCCCTGTGTTCACCTGCTCAACAGAAATGACTGTATTTGGCAGTGAAGGTCATCAGTTCACCAAACTCATTGCTGTTTACTGAGTGTACAGGGACACTAAAGCATTTCAAAGCTTCATCAACGGATTGCTTGTATGTTAGCTTATAGACAAATCATCTTTGTGGCTTTAAAATGCTCCAGTGTCCCTGTGTCTGTGGTTACACTCAGGCTGATTTGTTTGCTCTAACAGCAAAATTACACATAAAAAAATTGATACATGTAAAAAAGCATAACATGATCCCTTTAAAAGATATTCAGGGTACTATTTAGATAATTTAGTCATTAGTTGGATCATATTTTAGGCTTTGAGTTATGTCTAAAAACAAACAAATACAACTTTTCGGAAAACTAAAAATCTCATTTACAAGTCTACATATATTTCCTCTGTTTTTCCGCCGCTCGTTAACCTAATATTAACCATTAACAGATTAATATTAAAATATAATTTAATTTAAAAATATATATATAATTGACATGCCTAATTTGAGTGACACATTAAATATTGCATTTTAAAATACTGATTTATTTTTACAGGCAAACAGCATACAGAACATAACAGAGCATCTTCTCCCACCTGCAGTGTTTTCAGCAGCATGGAAAAACAGAATAAACTAAACAAAAAAAAATAATTAAATCCTGCTATAGATCTTTTTTTACTTAAATGACAAATTTAGATTACAAAACAAAAACACTGACTGAATCCTTTTTAAGAACAGGCATATGCTGATTGTCCAATCATGTTTTTTTCTTCCATCAAATAAAAATATTACGCTACCTCAAATAGATCGCTCCACGGGAAAAAAAATGCATTTAATAATGCTCCGTTGTTAGTATATTATAAATCCTCTGTCAACTCTTTTTAATGGAAGTCATTAGTTTAAAGATTATGTCTTAATTATGATTATGACTTATTTCATCTGTCTCACTCGCAGTTCATGTGTGCACCCGTGGCATGTAAGGATATGACAATGAACCTTTAGGCTCAAATGTTGACTTTTTGTAAAGTATAGGCTAATACATAGCATATAACAATTTTGTTGTTTACATATGATTTTGCATTATTTTGCATGCATGTTTTATAAGCTGTAAAATGAAAGCCTCAGTTTGGTGCGAAGTTATCATTATACAAAAATCAAGAAAAACTTTGCATTTGTTCGATTGGTAGATTAGGCTACCAATTAGGCTACCAACCCGCGTTTATGACGCGGCTGAAGGCAGTACAGAGGCGATCAGCATCAGCGCTGATTTGTCAACTCGTCTGTGTCAAACTGTGACAAGAAATATCTTTTTTTCATTTTGCTTTTTTGACAAAATACATCACGTGTGTTTGCAGGTGTTACTGTCCTGTGAGGTGAAGAAGCAGCGCATAAAACACTTGCGGCCATTAGTAAACCATTTAAAAAAGCCCCTCTAAACAAAAAAAAGCACGTTCACTATGATCAGCCCCTCTAGCAGCCAAACTTTTAAAATATATAAAATAATATTTTTTGATCGTTTAACTGATCCTATTAATCGATTACAAATGCATCCTTTCGGTTAATGGTTAATCGGTTATTCTGAGCATTCCTAGTTGCCAGCATCCTTCAGTTACATTTAGACATTTTGTATTGGTTCTAGTCCAAATATCTACAAATTTTTATATCAAAAAGTATTTTGTAGACATACAAAAAAAAAAAAAAACATCTTGTTTTAAGAAATAGTAGGCCAAAATGAAGTGGGTTTTTCCTGAAAGCAAGCAAAATAATCTGCCAATGGGATATGCTAAATGATCATGTCAAAACAAAAATCAGGATTATTTAGCTTACCCCATTGCTGGATTATTTTTATTATTTAGTTTTAACAAAAAACATACTTAATTTTAGCATATTATTTCTTAAAACTAAATATTTTTTTTTGCTTCTCTAGAAAAAGCTTCTTAATTTAAGAATATTTAGATATCTGGCCTAGAACCAAGACAAAACATGTAGGTAAGGGATGCATTTCTGCATTGTAATGATTGCAGTCCTGCTTGGTGCCTCTAATAGTGTAGAACTCAACCACTTGTTACCTGGTAAACATGGGGTTGTTTCCTAGTGAAATGATAGCCGTACAAACCCTGACTCGTGCAAGCTAGACCAGTTGGAAACCTCTAGCCACTTCTGAATGGCCCCAGTGAGTGCAGTCTGAAACTAAAAGTAGAAATGGCGTGACTGACATTAACATCCGCCATAATTTATGCATTCTCCAAAGGAGAAAAAAAGTGATTTCAAGCAATAGAATAATAGGAGCATATTATGGAGAGCTCTGTAAAATGTTCCAAGGACATGGAGGTGAAAGCCCACTTTGAATTCAGCAAAACTCCTGCCGATCAAAGGCAGGGACGGACGGGTTTTCTCCAGACAGAGACGAGATGGAAACCTGCACCTCTGGGTACAGGGGGGATTTGACTCAGAGACAAACTATAAGACATTATCACTCAAAATCAATAACACTAACTATGTTTACCTGCTGACTTTAGGATCTGCTGCTGTTTCTCTATCTTATTTCATTCTACACGCATCCTATATGATGAGATTTTAGCCTTTTGGTGTCTTAACTAGGCTCCTCAAAGCGAAACTACCATTAAAGCACACACGAAATAAAAACTAACATATTGATTGTGTTAGCTTACATTGCTAGTTTTGAAGTGAACAATTAATCTGTGCATGTAATTAAAGAACAAAAAATTGTGTGCCCTTGTAATCTTTAATTGAAATCTGAAATTGCACTTCCTGTTTGTATTTAGTTCAATTCTCAGATTACATTTTCCTATGACTGAACTCATACGAATTCGCCACTAAACTAACAAAATGTAAAATATTTATGTTTCCTCATGAGATCAGGCTAGTTTTATGACAAAACTGCTGCGTTTTTTGGACATTGGATGTATGTAACCCTACTGTTGGAGGCCTCCTGGAAAAAAAAATCCACCTTCAAAATGACAGTCAGTTCTTTACACAAGGCTTTCTGAACAATTCTAGGGGAAATTTTCATTCAAGTTATTTATATTTGTGTACAAGCTGAGAGTTGTGTGGAAGTGAAAGAATGAGTTCATCAGAAGCAACTTTCTTGCGCAGGTCAAAGGTCAGTTTGATAGGTCACCATAAAGAGCACATGTTTGTAAGCAACCCTAAGGTCAAAAGGTCATTGTGGAGGATAAAGGTCAGATCAGTGCACTCACAGTGATGACGTCAGTATCGATGGGACTCATCTCCACAACGTTTGCTTGATACGGCTCATCCCGCCACACCGGGGCGTTATCGTTTATGTCCAGGACAGTGATGTTCACCTACAGTAAACAAATATGTGCTTTAAATCACTTTAAACAATCTCAAATGCATTAGCTTGATTGAATATGGTAGAATAATAACAGCCATGTGACAACAGACCCTAATTGTCTATAAATAAGGGAATGTATTTATAATAACAGTTAGACCAGGGGTGTTCAAACTCAGTCCTGAAGGGCCAGTGTCCTGGAGAGTTTAGCTCCAACTTGTTTCAGCACCTGCCAGGAAGTTTCTAGCATATCTAGTAAGAGCTTGATAAGCTGGTTCATGTGTGTTTGATTAGTGTTAGCTAAACACTACAGGACACAGGCCCTCCAGTAGAGGTCTGCACCCGACCAGATTTCTACGGCGCGGGTATAAATTTCCAAATAAATCACGGGAGCGGTCGGTAACGGGTTTAATTTGGGACGGGAGCGGGCTGTCTAGCAATATCGCTCCCGACTCCAGAGTGAGCACGCGTATGTATGTGTGTAAATGAAATAGCGCGATGCTGTGTTTAGCTTGTTTGTTGCAGTGTGTGTGTGTGTATGTATGCGCACGCGCGAATGAGAGATATGTGTGTGTGTGTGTGTGTGTGTGTGTGTGTGTGTGTGTGTGTGTGTGTGTGTGTGTGTGTGTGTGTGTGTGTGTTTGTTTTTATTACATGGTGGGGACCTCAGCATGATAGCACACTCACAAAGTGGGGACCAAAACCATAGTGGGGACCGATCGCCCGGTCCCCACCATGTTTTGCCTTTAAAAGACTCAGGGGGCGTAGCTGATATGCCTAGTGCAGTTTTTTTCACTGATCCCCACCTTGACCATTTACCTGAATTGAGTGTGTAAGTGTGTGTCGGCGCACTGCTCTATAGCGGTCCTGTAGTCGGATGGCGGTACTGCACCCTGACACACACTTACACACTCTGGCTACTGCACATGCGCAGATCTCATAAATGAATCCGACTTTAATCAACTTAATTAAGATCTATCATCAAATTAATCGAATTTTCGGGTAAGTTATAATGTTTTTCACCATCATAATGTAATGAAATCGGTTTTATGACAAATACTTATGTTGCATATTTTGACAGTTATCAGGTATAGTTAATTAAATGTTTTAACGAATGTCCTGGGTGTTTTAATCGATGTTGTTTCAAATTACGTATTAATATAACACTGATAAGACACAAACTACAGTTCGGTATGTAATTTAACTTGTTTACACGAGTAAAAGTTACTCGCGCTAATGTGCTAACGTGCTAACTGCCCGGTGCTACGTGAGTCAGAGGCCGGGGTGGAGTGCATGAGCCGCGGTCAGACAGTCACCAATCACCGGGCGGCTAAATGGATCGACGGAGGATAAAACCATTAAAAGATGCGGAGAAACACATCACCAGCTCCACCGACAAGACCCATTCACTGGAAACCGAATATATAGAAGGTTACTAAGGTATGTTTTCATAGTTCTTGTATCATACTTTTTAAATGGTTAATTGCTTTAAACATTTAACGTTAATCCTGAAATAACACTATTATATACTATTTATACGTTAATGTAGTAATATAGAGGTTATAATTAAAATGTGGGGCCATCTGGTCCTAGAAATGTACTTAATTTATTGTTCTATGACGTGTAGAAACGTTTTATTTTAGATAAATAATTATAATAAACTCCAACTTAGTGTAAAACATATATAAAAGTACATAAATGTTCACTGTGTGTGTTTTATTTATTTATTTGCTGTCAACTGGTAGCCTTTTACAATAAGGTTAAATTAGTTAATGATGGTTAATGCATTTGCTAACATGAACAATAAATAATACTTTATTACAGTATTTGTTCATGTTGTTTAACTTTAGTTAATGAAAATAAAGATGTTCATTACTAGTTGAACACGCACAATGCATTAATTATTGCAATGCATTATTACTGGTACAAGCATGAATTTAGATTTGAATGATGCATTAGTAAATGTTAAACTATGATTAATAAATGCTGTACATGCATTGTTCATTACTAGGTCATGTTAGTAAGTACATTAACTAATAAAACCTGATTGTAAAGTGTGACCTGTAAACAATTGAAGTGGAAAAAAGTTCTTTAAAACTGTCCTAAGAAAGAAGAACAGGTGTTCAATAGTATTAGAACAACATTGAGGAAAGGTTCTGATCCACTTCAAAAGGTTTACTGTATTTATAATTCACACACAGAGAGGATGCTAATGTGAGGTTTTTGTAGTTTTTGAACCCTACACGTTTCATTAAATCTTTTAGGTCAGAGTTTGCGTTGTCCACATTTATTAAAGGAAGTTTTGTGGTTGAGTACAAATGATAGAGCTTGTGGAAGCAAAGCATAGATGAGATATTAATAAAAATACTGTCTTTATGTTTGACTTTATATGGTAAAACAAGAACAGGTGGTTAAGTGTTTTCCCCATTCAAATGTACATGTATATATTATATTCATTCTGTTTGTATTCATGCCATAGTTTAGCTTTTTATTGCTATGAGAGGGCATAATTAAAATGTTGCTTGCTCTTTTCTCTTAGTTTTGCAGCATTGATGCCGATCATGAGGACGATCTGCACCCTAACTGCACTGTCAATAAGATCGTTGTTCAGAGAAAACCTCATTTGTGCCTTTTTGCAATCAGGGATATTTTCTTTGGAGAGGAAATAACGTTTGACTATGGCGCATGTGATTGGCCTTGGAGAAAGGTTTGACATTTTGATCACTTAATACATTAATCCTTAATACATTCAGCAAAGCTAAGAGTTTTTAACGTTAATATAGATTAAGGGTAAATCTGTTCAAAAATAAAGAGTTTGCATCATTTATAAGAGATAATGAAATCAATCTCTTAATATCTTCTTCTTGTCTTAATGGGTAAAAAAAAGTTTAATTAATTGGGTAATGCTTTACTTTAAAGGGGGGTTCATAAGACTGTCATGAAAGCTTTATAGTCATGACATGACTTATATAACAAAGCTGTTTTTAAATAGTTTTCATTGAAGGATGCCCATATGACTGCAGAAGAGAACTGCTCCGACAACTCTCTGATGAGGTATGTTTATTAGTATTATTATTATTATTATTAGTAGTAGTAGTGAATGTTGTTGCTGTAGTAATGCATTTAATTGTAATTATTTAACTTAGTGTGTGTCCTAATTTATGAACATATGCAATAGTGTAACATTGTGGGGACCAGAGGCATGTTAGAGAAGCTGTGAAACACACTTAGTCCTCAATACACACACAGTACGGTCTGACATAGTGGGGACCGGGAACCCTGAGTACTACTGTCTAATTATTATTTTTTGTTTTTTATATTCAGCTTTTATTGAAGTATGACCAAATGACGAGAAGAAGAGAACTGCTCTGCTCCAGTAGGAGACCCACAACCCTCTGATGAGGTGGGTTTAAATTGAATAATAATAATAATTATTATTATTATTATTATTAGTAGTAGTAGTTGTTGTTGTAGTAGTAGTGCATTTAATTGTAATTATTTAACTTAATCAAAATCTAGAAATGAAACAGAGTGTGTGTCCTAATTGGTGAACGTATGCACTAGTGTAACATTGTGGGGACCAGAGGCATGTTAGAGAAGCTGTGAAACACACTTAGTCCTCAATACACACACAGTAAGGCCTGACATAGTGGGGACCGGAACCCTTGAGTACTGCTGTCTAACTAATATATATTTTATTTTTTTTCAGCTTATATTGATAGTTGACCATATGACAGAGGAAGAGAACTGCTCTGCTCCAGTACGTGACCCACAACTCTGATGAGGTGTGTTTAATGTTGTTGTTATTATTAGTAGTAGTAGTAGTAGTAGTAGTTGTTGTTGTAGTAGTGGTGCATTTAATTGTAATTATTTATCTTAATCAAAATCTAGAAATGAAACAGAGTGTGTGTCCTAATTGGTGAACCCATGCACTAGTGTAACATTGTGGGGACCAGAGGCATGTTAGAGAAGCTGTGAAACACACTTAGTCCTGAATACACACACAGTACGGTCTGACATAGTGGGGACCGGAACCCTTGAGTACTGCTGTCTAACTAATATATATATTTTTTATATTCAGCTTTTATTGAAGGATGACCATATGACAGAGGAAGAGAACTGCTCTGCTCCAGTACGAGACTCACAACTCTGATGAGGTGTGTTTATTATTGTTGTTGTTGTTATTATTATTAGTAATAGTAGTAGTAGTAGTAGTAGTAGTAGTAGTAGCAGTAGTTGTTGTTGTAGTAGTGCATTTAATTGTAATTATTTAACTTAATCAAAATATAGAAATGAAACAGAATGTGTGTCCTAATGTATGAACATATGCACTAGTGTAACATTGTGGGGACCAGAGGCATGTTAGAGAAGCTGTGAAACACACTTAGTCCTGAATACACACACAGTACGGTCTGACATAGTGGGGACCGGAACCCTTGAGTACTGCTGTCTAACTAATATATATATTTTTTATATTCAGGTTTGCTGAAGTATGACCATATGACAGAAGGAGAGAACAGCTCTGCTCCAGTACGAGACCCACAACTCTCTTATGAGGTGTGTTTATTAATATTGTTGTTGTTGTTGTTGTTGTTGTTGTTGTTATTATTATTACTAGTTGTTGTAGTAGTAGTAGTAGTAGTTGTTGTTGTAGTAGTGCTGCATTTAATTGTAATTATTTAACTTAATCAAAATATAGAAATGAAACAGAGTGTGTGTCCTAATTTATGAACGTATGCACTAGTGTAACATTGTGGGGACCAGAGGCATGTTAGAGAAGCTGTGAAACACACTTAGTCCTGAATACACACACAGTACGGTCTGACATAGTGGGGACCGGGACCCTTGAGTACTGCTGTCTAACTAATATATATTTTTTATTTTTTTTATTCAGCTTTTATTGAAGGATGACCTTATGACAGAGGAAGAGAACTGCTCTGCTCCAGTACATGACCCACAACTCTGATGAGGTGTGTTTATTATTGTTGTTGTTATTATTATTAGTAGTAGTAGTTGTTGTAGTAGTAGTAGTGCATTTAATTGTAATTATTTAACTTAATCAAAATATAGAAATGAAACAGAGTGTGTGTCCTAATTTTTGAATGTATGCACTAGTGTAACATTGTGGGGACCAGAGGCATGTTAGAGAAGCTGTGAAACACACTTAGTCCTGAATACACACACAGTACGGTCTGACATAGTGGGGACCGGAACCCTTGAGTACTGCTGTCTAACTAATATAAATTTTTTTTTATATTCAGCTTATATTGAAGGATGACCTTATGACAGAGGAAGAGAACTGCTCTGCTCCAGTACGTGACCCACAACTCTCTGATGAGGTGTGTTTAATGTTGTTGTTATTATTTTTATTAGTAGTAGTAGTAGTAGTTGTTGTTGTAGTAGTAGTGCATTTAATTGTAATTATTTAACTTAATCAAAATATAGAAATGAAACAGAGTGTGTGTCCTAATTTATGAACGTATGCACTAGTGTAACATTGTGGGGACCAGAGGCATGTTAGAGAAGCTGTGAAACACACTTAGTCCTGAATACACACAGTAAGGTCTGACGTAGTGGGGACCGGGACCCTTGAGTACTACTGTCTAACTAATATATATATATATATATATATATATATATATATATATATATATATATATATATATATATATATATATATATATATATATATTTTATTTTTTTCAGCTTTTATTGAAGGATGACCATATGACAGAGGAAGAGAACTGCTCTGCTCCAGTAGGAGACCCACAACTCTGATGAGGTGTGTTTATAATAATAATAATAATAACAATTATTATTATTATTATTATTATTATTATTAGTTGTAGTAGTAATAGTAGTTGTTGTTGTAGTAGTGGTGTATTTAATTGTAATTATTTAACTTAATCAAAATATAGAAATGAAACAGGGTGTGTGTCCTAATTGGTGAACATATGCACTGACATTGTGGGGACCAGAGGCATGTTAGAGAAGCTGTTAAACACACTTAGTCCTCAATACACACACAGTAAGGCCTGACATAGTGGAGACCGCGAACCTTGAGTACTGCTGTCTATGTCTGATAATATTTTTTTCTTCTGGAAAAAGTCTTATTTGTTTTATTTTGACTAGAATAAAAACAGTTTACATTTTTTTAAACACCATTTAAGGGACAAAATTATTAGCCTCTTTAAGCTATATTTTTTTCTCGATAATCTACAGAACAAACCATCGTTATACAATAACTTGACTAATTACCCTAACCTGCCTAGTTAACCTAATTACCCTAGTTAAGCCTTTAAATTTCACTTTAAGCTGTATAGAAGTGTCTTAAAGAATATCTAGTCTAATATTATTTACTGTCGTCATGGCAAAGATTAAATAAGTCCATTATTAGAAATGATTATTAGAAATAGTTATTAAAACTATTATGTTTAGAAATGTGTTGAAAAAAATCTTCTCTCCGTTAAACAGAAATTGGGGAAATAATAAACAAGCTGTCTAATAATTCAGGGGGGCTAATAATTCTGACTTCAACTGTATATGAAGAGTTTCATTGCAGAACGAGATATATCCATTTAAAAAAATGTTGGTTATTTTGACATTATTTTTCATGACATTAACAGTCAAGTTCATTCACAATTTTTGTACATTAAACTATAACTTGAGCTCAGTGAAGGCCTGGAACACAAAATTTTCAAATCCAGGATATTTTTTATTTAATTTTATGTCTATAATTAAGTAAAAAAAACATGCCAAAATGCTTCATATTAATCCAACCCACATTGTCAAACATCTTAAATTGGTTAAAAAAAAACTATACACCATAAATATATGGAATAATATATGCAAAGATTGATTAATAATAATAAGATTCTAAGTTAGATTTGGCCAGAATGTACACAACATAACATGACTTTATTTTATTTTTTTTTTTGCAAAACGCTACATCCACCTTAGGCTATATTATACTACATTAATACCATTACCAAAAGCTAGTGAATCAATGTTTTGTTTGATAAGTAAGATTAAGTTAGTTAGATAAATGACCTTTAGCTTGGTACAGAAAGAGTGGAGGGCGGCTCCTTCCACACCGCTGCAGAAAACCAAACCTGTATGATTAGAGCGGGCGGAGCTGAGTCTGTGACACAAACTTGCCTCGCTATGTCATATTTAATGAATTATTTCACTGTAATAATAATAATAATAGCTTATTTATTTGGTTGTGAAAAAGCTAAACCGTTTTCTCCATAACAACATGTGCCCTTTAAGTTCCTTTGTAATAAATCAACAACAACAAGAATTAATTATAAATATAAGGGGCAACCGCATAAATAAATCTTCAGATAGGCTACTCAGCTACATGTAAGAAATTATTTAAAAAATAAACTTATAAAGGACACTTAGAAATGTCGCCTTGCAGACAGGTATCTTGTGATGGGGAGTAGGAAAAAAGGCGCTCCTAGGCCTTCTCTTGACATCAGCGGAGACTCGTTCCCTGCTGCATTTGTGTATTGTTGACGCAAAAGTATCTTATTCTGGTCCACTTTTGTGGCCTTTTTATAAATTTTTGTGAAGTGGAAGACTTCATCTTCTATCGCTAAATCAATGAGCAAACTCTGAGCACTTCACCGGTGATGACCCTCTTCCCAGGGGATGCTAAGCTCGCGCCGCATCCTGAACGTTCTCTAACTGTTATATCGCACTTTGTAAAGAAACTGGTCTGACGGAAATTGCGTTTTGTGAAAAAAAAATACGTTTTGTACTTGGCCTAAAATGTGCATTCTTAAATGTTATTAATGGCAGCAATTCACACATAGATTAAGGTACATCTGAACAGTGATTTCCAATAATAAAATCCAAATGTCAAAAAATGCCGTTTATCGCATTTTGCAACCAAACTCTTCATATGTATGTGTGTGTTATGACTGTATGACTGCAGAAGAGAACTGCTCTGTTCCCACAACTCAGTTTTTCTGGGACTTGAAAACAGACGCTCGGCAGATTTTAAAGGGTGGAATCTTGATCAAATCGTGGGTTTACACACAAACATGTAGTACAGTGCCAGATTTTCTGGATGTTATATACACATTTGTATTTGCAAACATATATCATATTGTTTTAAATGATGTATTTTTGTGTGGGTTTTTACATTCAGAGAAAGTTACAGTGGATCGTGATTTTGGAGGAGGTGAAGTCCAGTCTAAAAGGTAAAAATATTATTTATTTTTCTGATCAGAATTTTTCTTTTTTCAGAATGTTAATTTTTATCATGATATGTATGTGCTATGTTTGAAAACTATATTTAAGCTACCATCACACGATTTTACCCATTAAAAAGAACAACACAAAATCAAATAAATATTTTGGTAAGCTTTATGCAGAGAAGTCAACTCTCAGACTTGATTTTTACTTTCAGAGTCCCCTCAAGTATCATCACCATGGTACAGTGTCTGTGAAGATAGTGAAGCAGACCCAGCATTCACAAAAAAAGAGAGGTATGATCATTAAAGTTAATTTGTGACTGACTTGTGTTATTGTACAAGTCCAAATGCACAAGCTCATTTACATAACATGTAGGGTAAAACAGGACAGAAGCACATTACTTCCATGATGATTTCAGTACAGTCGCACTTGATGTCTCATTTCATGTTAGTTAAACAATATTGCTAAATATTTTGGAAAAATATACTAATTGCATATCTGGTTACACTTTATTTTGATAATCTACTACTACTACTAACTACAAGTAACTGCAACTACTTGTCAACTAACAGCCAATAGACTGTCTGTTAGAATCAACACTGCTAATACTCTACTAAATTTATTTAAGAGTTAGTCATATTGTACTAATTTTGAGCGTAACCTAACAGTCTGCTGTACTATTTACTGAGACCAATGAGAGTCAGTTTTATTGAGGTAACCTTAACTGTCAGCTAATACTCTACACTCTAAAATTAATAAAAATAAGTAATAATAATTAAATTAGCAGTTTTTCATAATTTGTGATTCATGTTTTAATGAAATCTGTTTGTTTGACTTTTGAATTGCATTATGGGATCTTGATCTTTCTTCCAACAACTTTTAATCTTAAAAAGTAAAAAAAAGTGACTTTTTGTTTGGGTTGTTGTTGTATATTATGCTACAGAAACCTTGTAATAAACTGCCAGTACATTTTCTGTTATTCTAAAGACTTATTTATTGCTATATATTATTTCTTATACATTATATTATTTCAAACTACTAAAATGTCAGTAAAAGTCACTTTGTTAAACTGTAGAGTTGAATTTTCAACATCAAAAGTGCACAGAGCAGAGATCAACATCCCATAATGCAATTCACCACCAAAAAAAAAAACACTCGTAAATCACAAAATACAGGAACTGGTAATTAACAGATATGTGTTACAGTGTAGTGTTTTGAGCTAAACTTGAGCTAACAGTCTGCTAATACTCTACTGCAGTGGTTCTCAAACTTTTTTCATCAAGTACCACCTCAGAAAAAAATTGTCTCTCCAAGTACCACCAAAAATGAGCAGTATTGAAATACAGTAGCGTAGTAGGCTCAGTAAAGCAGCTACAACTCTGCTCAGATAAAAAAAACGTGGCAGATTACCTCAGAAATATAGGCTATATGTCATATATGGCATATTATATACATCATTTTTGATAAATTTTAAAATATATGTAGCATGTACATGACATATTTCATTCCTCCGCGTACCACTAGAAGGAAGCCCGCGTACCACTAGTGGTACACGTACCACAGTTTGAGAACCACTGATCTACTGATAATCAGATGAGCGTTAGTCTTATTGAACATTCTATGCAAGTATGCAAATACTCTAATACATAATACTTTACGGTGAGATAATTAACGTAGTTGCAGAGTTACGCATAGTTAGAAGAATGTCTAAACTGGACTATGGAATAAAGTGTAACCCCATTAACCAGTTTTGAATTTAATAGTAAGTATTTTTTAATCCATCTCCATCTTAAGTATTTTTAATAATAGGCAAGACATATTTTTCTAGCATTTTCTATCACAATATTAAACTAACATAACAGCACATGTTGTAAAAATGACTGAACATTTATGCAACTAAAACCACTTTTTTATATTTTAACCACCCATAGGTCCCACAAAGAGAAGATCCTGGAGCAAACAGGAAGTACATGCTGTGGTGAAAGCTGAACCATTGGCTCTAAAAACCAGAGATTGGTCAGCTTTGGATTTTTATATTAAAAACTGAATCTCGACTCTGAATAACACTTTCATAGTAACTGCACACTATACATCATTAGTTTAGCACTAACTCTACATAAATAGACTTTAGGAAGCAGTTTATAAATACAGCTTCAAACGCTGTATTCTTGACTTGACTTAATTGTATTTTCATGCTTTGTTACTGATTCATTTTTCATTACTATATTATGTATTGCATTATTTACAAACTATTTGTATATAAGAGTAGTTGGTGGTTTTTAAGATAATTCAGAATGAGTTAATAAATGATTAATAAACTATTCAAATAAACATTTATACATGTTATATTCAGGCAGTAATTGTAACCATGTGTGTTAGTAAATGCTATAATAACACAACTTCATGCAGTTTTGTGACCCTAGGACTGTTTATAGTTGATAAATACCTTATAAATGACAATTTAGGGCTCAGTATCTAATGAACAATAAATCTTTGCAATCTTATTAAAAAAATTCTGTAAAGTTTAAACATTGCAAAATAAAAATACAACATCATTTCAAAACAACAATTAACAACATGACAATATTCATTTCAGTGTTTCTGTGATGTTTGCACTGTACAGTAATTTTATATTTTGATAAGATTGCAAAGATTTATTTTTCATTAGATAGTTTCATTTGTGTATCTTGAAATTAATGAAAAAAAAAAATATATATATATATATATATATCTTCTTTGGCCTTAGTCCCGTATGATTGCGGGGTCGGCTCTTTTTGGAACAAGTCCTTCAGTTTTAGACTTGTCCATATGATAACGACTTTTTTACACCTTCCGGCCAGCCTGTCATATGGGCCTGTCACACTCATACACTACGGACAATTTAGCCTTCCCAATTCACCTGTACCATGTCTTTGGACTGTGCCTTTGCACCCGGAGGAAACCCACACGAATGCAGGGAGAACATGCAAACTTCTCACAGAAATGCCAACTGAGCCGAGGTTCAGACCAGTGACCCAGCGACCTTCTTGCTGTGAGGCGACAGCACTACCTACCGCGCCAATCACTCCCCCTTTTAATTTATTTATTTTTTCTGTGTAGAATATAGCTGAGATTTTAATTGTCATTTATAAGGGATTTATAAAGCATCAATAGTCCTCACTTTACATTAGCTCACAAAACTGCATGAAGTTGAGTTCATAAAGCATTTATTATCAGACAGAGTAACCATTACTATATGCCTGATTAATAAAGATATATAAATGTTGGGTAACACTATAATAACTGCACACAATGAATTATTTATGAAACATTAGCAAATAGTTAGTTGAACGTTTGTTAAGCATTAACGCTATATTAATAGACATTAATAGACATTAGTAAGCAGTTTATAAATTATATTTATAAATATAAATTACAAATATTATTGACTTATAAGCACAATTATAATGTGCTTAATGATTGTTTTCATACTTGGTAAATAATGCAATACTTAATTTAGTAATGAAAAATACATCATTAACAAACCTGATATTTAAAAGTAGTTGGTGTTTTTTTTTTTAGATAATTCAGAATGTGCAAGTAAATGATTAATAAACTATTCAAAATAACATTGATAATTCTTATTATTCAGGCATATAATAAGTTGTTTAGTATGTTAATAAATGCTTTATGAACTCATCTTCATGCAGTTTTGTGATCTAATCTAAAGCGAGGGCTATTCATGCTTTATAAATCCATTATAAATGACAATATAAGGCTCAGTTACATTATATACAGGAAAAAAAAGACTTAATTTCTACTTATTACAAGATGCTCAAATGAAACTGTATCAAATGAAAAGTAAATTATTGCAATCTTGTCTAAATATAAAATTGCTTTACACGTAATGTATTGTTAAATTATTATATTGTTGTTTTATCAAATGATGTTGTATTTCGACACTCCTGTTATTCAGCAATGTTTAAAATTTACAGTAATTGTATTTGTTTAGGTACGATTGCAAATACTTATTGTTTATTTGATACACAGTAGGTAGTGCTGTCACCTCACAGCAAGAAGGTCGCTGGTTCGAGCCCTGGCTGGGTCAGTTGGCATTTCTGTGTAAAGTTTGCATGTTCTCCCTGTGTTAGTGTGGGTTTCCTCCAGGTGCTCCTACATGCGGTACAGGTGAATTGGGTAGCCTAAAATAGTCCGTAGTAAATGAGCGTGAATGAGTGTGTATGTGTAAGGATGTGTCCCAGGGATGGGTTTCAGCTGGAGGGGCATCTGCTGCATAAAAACGTGCTGGATAAGTTGGTGGTTCAATCCGCTGTTGCGACCCCGGATTAATAAAGAGAGAAAACCAAAATGAAAATAAATGAATGATTCTGAGCCTTTAATTGTCATTTATAAGGGATTTATAAAGCATCAATATTCCTCACTTTAGATTAGATCACAAAACTGCATGAAGTTGAGTTAATAAAGCATTATTTAACATGCAGAAAAACGTATTATATGCAGGGCTCCAAACCGGTTCAAGGAACGGAAACGAAAAACAGAATCAAATGACATTTTTCAGGAACAGAAACGAAAACCGAAAAAAAAAGATCAACTTTAATCGTTCTGAACAGAAACGTTTACAGTTAAACGGTTAATAATGTTATTTTATCATTCTCTTTATTATATGAATTTGGGAGACAAAAAGCATTAATTTAAAGCAAGTGAACAAATGCGACGGTGACGCTCGTTTTTATATAAACTATAAATGTCTGGCCGTGATGCGTATTTAGGCCTATGCCAGTCTATAAAAAGATAATGTAGCTTAAAACACTTTTAAAATTTTAGAGAACGTAATACAGTTTGCACAACCAATGTTTGGTCTTAATAACTTGCCCATAATTAAACGTCATGTAGCCTACTTTTTGATTACTTGACCAGCGGATTTATGGCAGCACCAGTGGATAAACGAGATCTGAGCATAACAGGTATGACCAATATGTGCATAACCAATATGCAAAGTCAAGAGAGTGCACGACTGTCTAAAAAAGGGTAACGTAGCCTAAACTGCGCACACTTGATTATGTAATGTGTGAAATCGTGAACGCATCTCAAAGAGCAAAGCATAACTTATTAAATGCCCATGCTTAATCGGTCATCGATAAGGTCTATCGGTTTTAAAGGGTTACCGACAATAAATCAATCGAGTAATCGTTAGCATCCCTAGTTTAATCAATGAATGTGTTAAATTTTATATTTATATTAAAGATGAATAAGGCAAGAATATGATAATGATACTTTTTAGATTTTTACACCTACAAAAATATCTTGTGGTAGGGCACTTGTTTAATAAAAATCTTTGTATATAGGTTATCTGTAAAAAACGCAATCAGAGCCAATGACATGTAGAAGTAGTGTTGCCTAAACGGCTATTAAATTTCTAATAAAATTAAAACCAAAGTATAACTCATTGCATTTTTCGTTTGATAAAAATATACAGAAACGAAATAAAATCATAAGGATGCTAGTTTGTAATTTATGTTAATAATAATAAAATGACATGCTTAGACTATAAGCTTAACGGCTATACGCTGCCAATAGGCCACTAATAAATATTATTTTACTTTGTACTGGATTATAATGTATATTTTACTATAAAAACTAAATATAGCATGTCTTACTGTCATTTAAAACAAGTAATTCAAAATACACATCAGAACTGTAGACCTGCAGTGGGTAAACTAAATACAGGGGGTGTTGGTCAATCAATAGCCTACAGCACATAATTGAACTAATTATGATGCTAACTGTAATTTAGCTCTTAATATAGGCCTACGATATATTTTCTGGTGTTTAATTTTACATGGGCAAATAGCAGTATAGCCTACAGTAAATTTTTAAAAAAGATTATCATTTACCCTACCTGCAGCATAGTAAATAAATTATATAATAAATATTATATAATAAATATAAATATATAATAAATTTAAATAATAATTGCACTGTGCAGTGTACTAAATATTTTTATTAGGCTACATAACTGAAAAACTATTTCATAACAATTTTTATAATTTTTATTGCTATTTCATATTATACAACATCTAAATGTAGCGCCGGGCCTGCGCTCGATACCAAGGAGTGGGGCTGTGTGTAGCACCTTTAAACAGCGTGTCAATCAATAACCAAAAGCAAGTTCATATTATAAATATGTCTTTAATGATACTTATTGAAAATTCATTTAATCTTACCCCTCGTATAGATTTTTTAGTTGCACCATTAAAAAAACAGAGCACTCTATAGCCCTGCAATACTTTGTAATTAAATAAAGTTTTTTTTTTTTTTTCTAGAAAACTGTTTTCGGAATATTTTGTCTATTAAGGAACGCAAGAACAGAACCGAAAAAATATAAATTCTGCTTAGAGTGAACCGATTGGATTTTCTTTTTTTCTTTTTTTTAGCCCTGATTATATGCCTGAATAGTAAATGTATAAATGTTCATTTATATAGTTTTTTAATCATTTATTTACTCATTCTTAATGATCTTAAAAAACACCAATTATTCTTAGACAGTTTGTAAATAATGCAGTACTTCATTTAGTTATGAAAAATGAATTATAAACAAAGTATGAAAACATAAAAATTGAGCACATTACACATGCTTATAAGTCAACAATAGAGCATCTAGCTGTGTTTATAAACTGCTTACTAATAATGTAGAGTTAATGCTTAACAAATGATGTCTATTTGGAGTTTTGGTTGCTTGGTTATATGATGAAGGTCTCTGTGCATTTGTGGGGTTCAGTTTTTTTCAAATAGTTACAATACGACAGAAACAGAAATAGAACATACTGGTGGGTTTTAAGAGTTTACCCAAAAATGTACATTATATTATTAATTACCCTCATCTCACTCTAACCCCCTGAGACCTTCATTCATCTTCAGACTCAAAGGAAGATAACTTAGATGAAGTGCAAGAACTCCTCATCCTCCATAGACAGCAAGGGATTGAAACAATATGAAGGAGAGGAATTAATAACAGAATCTTCATTTTGGGGTGAACTAACCGTTTAATATTGTTTGCTATTGCACTTAACTAAATGTGCACGCAGACATGGAAGAGTTATGTGGAAGCTTGTTATACCCAATGAGAACTGCTTTTAGACATGCAAGAGAGTTTCATGGATTTTGTGTTTACTGTTTTTTTGTGTTTAAAGGTTTTGTGGAAATTATTTATAATAAATATAACATTTATTAAATCTATTCTGGACCATTTCCTGATTGGATCTTGAGGTTCCTTCTGTATTCAAATTACATTTTTTATAAACTGACCTGCTCTTCAAATGAAAATTCTAAAGCAGTTTACTGTCAAATTACTTGATTGAGGTTTAAAATTTAATATTAGTAAGGGTGCTGATCTGATCCCCACGTTGCCTAAAAACCGGTAATGTGTGTGTAGAACTGGTCCTTACTTTGACTAAAAAACGGTAATGTGTGTGTAGACCTGGTCCTTACTTTGACTCAATACCGGTAATGTGTGTGTAGACCTGGTCCTTACTTTGACTCAATACCAGTAATATGTGTGTAGATCTGGTCCTTACTTTGACTCAATACCGGTAATGTGTGTGTAGACCTGGTCCCTACTTTGACTCAATACCGGTAATGTGTGTGTAGACCTGGTCCTTACTTTGACTCAATACCGGTAGTGTGTGTGTAGACCTGGTCCCTACTTTGACTCAATACTGGTAATGTGTATCTGGAACTGGTCCTTACTTTGTCTCAAAACCAGTAAAGTGTGTGTAGAATTGGTCCCCACTTTGTCTAAAAATCGGTTGTGTATGTGGCGGACCCCACTTCTACACAAAACCTGAAATGTCCCCACAAGTGACCACTGTGTCAGGTCTAAAAAAAAATTTGCGGAATATCCAAAATCTGAAGTGATTTTATGAAATAGTTTGTGTTTTTGTGTGGCAAACTATTTTTTTTATGTCTCTAACATCATCAGAAAGGGCGGTCCCCATTACGTAACCACCGTGACAGGTGACCCCCACAATGCACAAAAACAAGTATGTGTGTGCGTGTGTGTGTGTGTGTGTGTGTGTGTGTGCGCGCGCGAATGAGAGATAGAGAGCTTTGCCTGTGTTTGTGCTTGGTGCTTATGAGTGTGTGTTAGAGGGCGCGCGCGCGCGAATGAGTCAGAGAAAGCTTTGTCTGAGTGTGTGTGCTTGGTGCTGTGCGTGTGTGTGTTTATACAGACAGCTTGTTATAGGCTGTCTGGACTGTATAACTGGGTGATTTTCGGTTTTGTTCTCCCCCCGCTCTTTAGCGGGATCGGGCGCGGCGGATAGAAAACGGGGCGGGTCGGGCAGCGGGACATCAAGTGCTTAATATAAGCGGGAGCGGTCGGGTTCCGGCTAAAACCTGGCGGGTGCGGGCGGGAGAGGGATTCAAAATTTAGTCCCGCGCAGATCTCTACCCTCCAGGACCGAGTTTGGACACCCCTGAGTTAGACTATATGATTTGTCTGAGAAGTGCTACAGCACTGTTTCCCAACCCTGTTCCTGGAGGTACACCAACAGTACATATTTTGGATGTCTCCAATGTTTGACCTATTTACTGCAGGTTTTGGAGTCTCTTCTTGTGTTCTGATGAGTTGATTCAGGTGTGTATGATTAGAGAGAGGTTGAAAATATGTACTGTTGGTGTACCCTCAGGAACAGGATTGAGAAACACTGCGCTACAGTATATATCTTGAAGTAGTTTCATTCATAAGTGAGATTTTCAATGGTGGCATCTGTCTGTCTGTCTGTCTGTCTTTCTGTTTGTCTGTCTGTCTGTCTGTCTGTCTATTTATTTATTTAATTTTTTTTACATTTTATTTATCAAATTTTTTTTTAACAACAAGAGACAGCATGTATAAATCAACATTCCCAAAGAACGTAAATGTACCAAAATTAGCCTGGTTTTCATTGTTGGTCCTTTTGCCAGATGTTTAAGGTCCATACCAAGATAACAATATACAAGTTTAAAGTATAAACAATACTCAAACAAATGACAAAAAGAATCACAACAACAACCATATTAAAAAGCCTAGTGTTCACAATGTTGACTATTAAGCTGCCATTTTTTTAAATTTCAGGAAAAATGCATTCAAACTACCATCAGTCTTCAATTATTACAAAATAGGTGGGTGTGGCTCTGAGGCCCCTTATTGTTCAGTTCAGTTTAGTGAGGTCAACAGTCTAAGGAAAATGTAAATAGTTTCTATATAATAAAAATGAAAGTTGTAAGTTATTTATCAGGGGTGGCCACAGCGAAATGAACCGCAAACTTATTCAGCATATGTTTTACACAACGGATGCCCTTCCAGCTGCAACCTAGTACTGGGAAATATCCATACACCCTCACATTCACACCAAGGTTATTAAAGTTAACAAAAACGAACGAGAAAACGAAAACTTAAATGTTAAATAACTGTCATTAACTAAAATAAAAATAAAAACTTTTTTTTTTTAAAAACTACAACTAACTGAAACTGTATTGTGTACATACAAAACTAACTGAAACGAACTAAAATTAAAGCAAAAAACTCATTCGTTTTCGTATTTGTAAACGTATTTAATACATAATCTTACTTTAAGCTGTATAGAAGTAAATTTAATTCGCACTGCAGGTGTTTGACCCATACAGCACCTCAGAGTCTGTAATCCTGCTGCCATCGAGCCGGTTCTCCTCCAGTCATCCTCGCTGTTGCTCCCGCAACAAAAACAACAAGTGGACATGACAGCAGCACGGTCACAGCATTAAAGACACTTAAAACTTTTACTTTAACACATGTGTACCAAATAATGGGTTTTATTTCTGTATCGCGATCTCGAAAGAATCTTTTTAACCAGATCTTTTAAGTGAACCAGATGCACTAGTTCACCAAAACGAACTGAATCATTTGAAACGATTCGCGTCTCCAGTGAGCACTTATCCACAAACTTCTTTTATGCAAGACATTTTTCAGATCATTGTGATGTTTTTACTGACTGAAATTATACTATTGCTGACTACATAATGTTGAGTCCTAACATCCACATTAAATAACTGAACTTCCCATCACTACTGTGTATCTAATCTCAGAGCAGCCTTGCACACATGTTGTACTTAAGGCTGCTATCTTGTGGGCTGCTGTATTTGAATTTGAGGATGGGTATGTTATTGGTAGATGCTGTGGTATGATATTGGTAGATGATAGTATCCTCTAAATACAGATTTCAAAAAACATTTTTATTATACAATATTTGTTCTATTGATTTTGAATCTTGCACCTAACAAGTATCCTTATTTAGAAAAAAACTGAAACTAATACTGAAACTAATAAAAACTAAGACATTTTAAAATATAGAAACTAATAAAAACTAGTAAATCTACCTCTAAAACTAATTAAAACTAGCTTAATTTGAAAACAAAAAGTCAAAACGAAATAGAAACTAAAACTAATGAAAAATCCAAAACTATTATAACCTTGATTCACACACATACACTACGGCCAATTAAGCTTACCCAATTCATCCATAGCACATGTTTTTGGACACAGTGTCACCCAATATCGTAAACTACACAAGCATTTTTTAACTTGATGTTTTCCCAACTAAGCAGGCTATTGGTTTTAATGTAGTACAATGATGTTGTACAAGTCAGCTGTTACCGTAGCAATGCCAGTCTTCTGCTGTGGACCCACTCCTCCATCAACAGCCCTTACAATCAGAATATACTCAGACTTCATCTCTCGATCCAGAAGAGCTGTGGTGGTAATCTCTCCTACACACACACACAAACAATGGTAATTTCTAATTAAGGCCTAAAATCTTCAAAAAGATGGTAAAAACCAAAGTCTAGACTATGGTTTTAATATCCTTTTGAAGGTTTTAGACCTTAAATAAACATGTATTAGCAGAAATTAAACAATTTTTAAACAATAATGAAAACACTTTAATTTTGACCTGTTTTGGATGTGTTCAGGTATATTTTAGTTTTCTTAAATTTCTTTTTAAGATTGATTTGGGACTTTAAAAACTTCATGTCAGCAAACATTTAAGAAAAATACATTCAAACTACCATCAGTCTGCAATTATTATATAATAGGTAGGTGTGGCTCTGAGGCCCCGCCCTCATGGTTCAGTTTATTTTGCTGAGTGATGAAGCCAATTATGATTTGGGAATGGACAGATTTGGCCAGGATGCCGGGGTGAAACTCTACCCTTTTTCGAAGGACATCCTGGGATTTTTAATGACAACAGAGAGTCAGGACCTGGGTTTACCGTCTCATCCGAAAGACGGCGCTCACTGAGCAGTATAGAGTCCCCGTCACTATACTGGGGCATTAGGACCCACATTTCGCCCCCTGCTGGCCTTACTAACACCACTTCTGGCAGCAACCTAGCTTTCCCATGTGGTCTCCCATCCAGGTACTGACCGGGTGCAGCCCTGCTTAGCTTCAGTGGGCGACCATGTGAGAGTTGCAGAGAGCTAGCTGCCGGCAAACGCTTTGTTTTCGGTTTTTGAGCACCGAAAACAAAGCGTTTTGAAAATGCTGGAGAGGCCGTTTTTATTCTAATACTCTGCTGCTCCGTGTCAGTGGGGATGAGGGAAAACGAAAACATCTGAAAACAGGCAGGGCTGCAGACTTTCTGATTGGGGCCTCCCTCAACATTAAGTAGCCTACACACAGTTCACAAAAGTGTTAAAGAAATCTTCTCTCCGTTAAACAGAAATTGGGGAAAAAATATACAGGGTGATGAATATAACTGTGATGTTGAAGGTTAATGGGCAGGTATGAAAGTGTGTGTTATTGTCCACCTGAGCGTGTGTTGAGTCTGAACTGTGAGCTGCCCTGCAGGGAGTAGATGAGCGAGGTCTGACCGAACTCTCGAGAGGCGTCCAAATCTGTGGCGTTCACAAACAGCACCGTCGCACCTGACAAACAAAACATGCGTCAAATGAGAAAACAAAGAGGATGCAACAAAACCATCAGATAATGACTGTGAGAAACTGAAAGGACGAGATAATGCACGACACGCAAAGAAGAGGTGATAGACAGAAAAAGTGTGAGGGATGGTCTTCAGACAGGATATGGTTAAAGTGCGAAGTTGAGAAGGACAGGATATGGATTTCAGAGGTTTAGTTAACAATGCTTTTCTTACTAAGATTTTTTTTTGTCTTGTTCTAGTTCATTGTATAAATAAGCAAAACATATTGTCTTGTTTTCAGAAAAAATATGTCAAAATTAAGGGAGTTTTTCCTTAAAAAAAAATCTATAATCTGCCAATGGGGACAGCAAAAAATATTATAGCAAAAGTAAGAACTAAACTATTTTTTCTGACTCCATTGGCAGATTATTTTGATTTATGAATATGGAGACAAATATCTTAAAGGATTCCTATAGTGTGTCCAGAATGATGCAGCAAGAAAACAGCAGATAAACAGACTGGGTTTACATTTACTGACTGCTGTTGAAGAGAATATCTGCTTATAAAACATTATATTATGTATCTTTTATGGCCAAGTGTGCAAAAAGTGTGCTTAAACTATCTTCCAATAAATAAATTTTTAAAATGTATGTTAATTTTAGAAAATCTAATTATCTAATTCTTTTTTATAATTAATTAAATTATTTATTTATCTAACTATTTATAATTATACTTCCTTAAATAATTCTAGGATTTTCTTTTGTATTTTTAATTTTATTTTTTGTTTAATTTAATTTAATTTAATTTATTATAATTTAATTCATAACATTTTTGGAACTAAATTGAGAATAAATGGTCAAATAGATGGAAGAAATGTCCAATAACAATTCAATTAAATGAAAAAAATTTATAAAATAAAATAAAATGAACAAAGAGTGAGCCATTTTCTAAATAAAAAAAAATAATAATAATAATAATTAAAATAAAATAAAATGAGCAAGTAATTTTCTTATAAAAATAAAATAAAATTAAATTAAATAAGTAGTCATTTTTCTAAAATAAATAAATGAAAAATAAAATAAAATAAAGAGTGGGTCATTTTTTAAAAGTAAAATAAAATAAAATAGGTTTATAAAAAAAATAAATAGGATAATAAAACTAAATAAAATAAAATAAAATAATAAAGAGTGGGTTATTTTATAATAACAAAAACAAAAAAAATTTAATAATGTGAACAACAGCTAACTAAAACAAAAATAAACTCTGTATGCTGTCAGTAACTTTTGCTGTTCATGTTCCGTTTACTGCTCTATAACAGGTAAAAAATAACAACAACAAAAAAAAACTCTGTTTCTGCTTCTTTGGGTGGTGAGAACTGAAACATAAATCCCCCAAGCCAGTTCCCCAGCTCTGATAAAGCAGCACTGATTCACACAAAACATGAAATTAGCATGAAACCGAAAAAGTGCACAGCTGACTGAATGCTGTAAATCATCCCTGACAGGAATAGTTATGCTCATATGAGGTTTCTGCGCTACATATTCACATTTTCCACCATTTTCTGATAATACAATAGTAAAATTACCTGCAACAATATTCTCTGGTATGTTGACGATATAAGACGGGAGGCTGAACTCGGGTGGGTTGTCATTCTGATCCTGCGGAGGAAAGGAAATCTGTGTTTTAGCTATCAAAAAAAAAAAAAAGAGTTATTAAATATTAACTCATTAATTTTCTACTGGGAACAAAAAACCCTCTTGGTTGTAATTAAATGTATTGATGAAGTGCTTTTGGAGTTTAATGGAAACTCACAGGCTGTGGCGATGGCAAATTATTCAATATCAGACACATACACTGTTTCACCACTTCAATTCAGCAATAACACACACACGCACAGAGGCATGGATGTGTCAAACCCCTGCTGTTTTTCAGATGAAATGTGTCTAATCAGAATCAAAATAAAAGAGCAGAGAAATGTCAGAGTGAAATTATCTATGGATTAACCATCCTAGTCAATGAAGCTCAGAGGAAACAGATGAATTCAGAATTAACACAACGATCACAAAACGCCAATGTGAGCCTATTTGTGTATGATGAAACTGAAAACTGATATGAAATATTAAAACAAACAACACAGAAAACCTACGCTTCTCTTGACTTAAAGGGTCACGAAATCCCCTGTTTCAGCAGGGTCTTTTCACACCTCTAGTTTAGAAAAAGTCAGGAAAGTGGGCGTGTCGGTTTGGGCACACGCTGATTTTCACAGAGGCAAAACAAACACACAGACGCAGAGGAGAAAGACAGTGACTGTGTTTAAATGGACACCAGTTATAGGATTATTTGACAAATCATTAAATGGTGGTCTTTAACTGCTGTTTGGCACTTTCATTCAGGAATTTCATTCATGCCCCTCGTGACAAACGAGATATTTGATTCGAGGATTTGATCGAGATATTTGATTTGCTGTAAGTGTGTATTTTTCATGCAATGTTTGATACCGCATGACGAATGAGAGAAAACACCTCTGCATTTCTCAGAAACTTAGATGCACTCGGCAGGTAGCGTCAGAAACCCGTGCATGTTATTCTTGTCACAAAATGCGGCAAAAATTCTCCACGACAGTAATACTTTGATTGCTGTGTTTACTTGTTTACACTTGGAGAGCTGCATTTATAGCGGATCTTTCAGTCCATAATATTGTCGTGATATTAACGTACGGTAAACTTTAGTACTTAGAAATCCAGATTTCACCATTTCAAGATGAGAAAAGCTCTCGGCTAAAAAATGTTCCTTAGACACACATTTTTGTTGAGCGTCGAGCACTGTAATCAACACATAAGTCCAGCTGTGCTCTCATAGCGCGAAAATGAAAACAAAAACTTCCTTGCAGCAAATTATAAAAGCAACACTGACGACCCGTATCTCCAAACAATTCTTCTTCTCCTACTTGTTTTGGCAACACAACATGGCGTCCCTCTGCTGTCTAAACACTGTACAGGTACAAACAGTCTTTGAAGCTATCATTTATATTAATGAAGTTGCACCGCATACACAATAAAGCGCACTGATTGGTTTGAACCAAGTCTTACTTAAATTAATGCTGCACACTCAGAGACGTCACAAAGTACTCTGAGGTACAGACATACAGTCTCCATGCTGGAATACACGCAAGTATCTAATCGGCGTGACGCAGCTTTAACCATTCGTTTTAAACCAGAAGAACAAATTTGTTTGAAATAACACAAAAACAACCAATTTTCACTTTTTTTGTGAAATATATGTGTCCTAGAAGTTTTTTTAGCACCGTGTGTTTTAGTGTTTCGTGACCCTTTAATAACCACCAGTATATCAATTCAAATTTGATCCATACAGTTTTACTATGTTTTCCCAACTTCTGCTGGATTTCTTACTACGCTAAGTAGCTAAAAAATTTATTCATTATAATTTGGATCTTTTATTTTGTTGTATTTGTTTGCAATTGGCTTTTGTTCCTTAAAATAGTTGAAGTATAAATATAAGAATTTTGAAGTATAATTAATTAAAAAAATATATATATATAATAGTTATTTAATTTTATATAAAATCTTAAAGTGCCTAAAATAAATATATCAATGATTCATTCATTTTCTTTTCGGCTTAGTCCCTTTATTAATCCTTGGTCGCCACAGCGGAATAAACCGCCAACTTATCCAGCATGTTTTACGCAGCGGATGCCCTTCCAGCTGCAACCCATCACTGGGAAACACCCATACACTCCCATTCACACTCATAACACCACACTCAATTTTTTAGCCAAACCAATTCAAGAATACCACTTGTCTTTGGACTTGTGCTGAAGCACCCGGAGGAAACCCACACGAACACGGGGAGAACATACAAACTACACACAGAAATGCCAACTGACCCAGCCGAGGCTCGAACCACCTTCTTGCTTTGAGGTGATTGTGCTACCCAGTGCGCCACCACATCGCCCCATAATAAATATACAGTAATTGTAATACATTATTATTATTATTTATTTATTTATTTATTATTATTATTATTATTATTATTATTTTGAATTCTTAAAGAGGCAATCAATTATAATATTGACCTTAAAATATGTCTTTATTATAATTATCTTTATTAAATATTATAGGAAATACTGTGAAAATGTCCTGGGTCAGTTAAAAATCGCTTAAAAAAAAAAGTAAAGAATAAAATTTGTCAATAATCAATCATTAATTATAAGTCAGTAATTTTGCCTTGACTTGTACATCATAACCATTAATAACAAAAAAAGATAATTAGAGCAGATCGCACTCTGGTGTAGTATATTAAATTAAATGTGAACTGTTGTGTTAATGACTTACAATCAGCTCGATGATGATTGGAACGGTGCTATTGAGAGATGGGTTTCCTCCATCTTTAGACATCAGAGTCAGAAAGATCAATCCACCAGGAACCTGCTCATAATCCAGAGGACGAGTCACGGTGATGACTAAACAAACAAACAAACAAACAAACAAACAAACAAACAAACAAACAAACAAACAAACAGGGGTTACCACACTCAAATCACAGAAATATTCACAACAGATAAGCAGCTGCTTGCTAGAACAAGGCATCTATAATTGCTTTATGAAAACAGCAGAGGTCACAAAGCCTTCTCTAAAGGCATTTTCACGCTTTAAGATGTTAAACCCAAATCCGATTCTCTGCTAATGCACTGTGCGATGGCGAGTCTAATGTAACCTGCCAACAGCCTGAACAAGCAGTGAAATTGTATTATTATGTGGCTTTGATTTTAAACACAGACCTGCGTAGCCCTCCGCAATGCTGATGCTGAAGAATGACCTGAACTGAGAGGCGTAGATGATGGAGTAGGTCAGGATGTTATTAGGAGGAGAGTCCTCATCTGTCGCCTGAGAAAAAACACACAAAGAGATACATATAGTGACAATACATCCTAACTTGTAGATGTCAGTGAATCCTGAATTGAGTGTTTCCAGACAGGTTTCCACATTTTTGTTAACACTCGTACGTCTGTTCTACATCTCTGACACATTCAGGATATGTCAAATATAGGGCTGTACAATATATTATTTCAGCATTAATATCGTAATGTGTAAATCTACAATAGTCACACCGCAGAATCTGAAATGACAGGTCAGTTATAGATTATTCACCCATTAGGAAATTTGAGTGGGATTACAGTTGACCAGGAACCACATTTAACCTTAAAATGGTTAATGTTTTTCATATGCTTGTTTTCTTTGTTTTAATGCTTATGTCACTAGCATTTTAAAGTGTATTTAAACCATTTGTGTATAAGAAATTATAACATTAACAAATATTAATTGTTTATTGTATTATACAACAAAGAACATGAAGTGTTATTTTTTGCATTTGATTATTTAACTTCTGTACCTGAATACAGTTAGAATTATTCCAGAAAACCATAAAAGGCTATAGGCTTAATTAATGCTGTTTATTTGCCCTAGGAAATCATCCCAATTAATATAAAATTATCAATTCTTTCCAAATTGAGCTATACAAATCCTGAGGAGAAACTATATTCATTTCGCAATATATATAGCAAAAAAAAAAAAAAAAACATTGGCAGTTTTATTTTCAATATTGCTCGGTCCTAGTTTACAGGGTTTCTGCTGTTTACACTTAGTTAAATTTTACACATTTTAAAACTTTTTTTTAAAACTTAAATTTTAGACTTATCCAGGGCTAAACACTAAGGATTCTTTTTCATGTGGCCAGTGGGAAAGATTTTTAAAAAATAATAATTAGTTCTTTCTTAGCCACATAATTCAAATAATGCATCAGAACAAGCCAACTCAATTTATATACATCTATATTTTGTCAGCATAACCTTTCTTTTAAAAGAGACAAGTTTTAAAAACTATAATAAACTAAGTTTATGCACAAAAGACCATCTAGGCCAGGGTCCCCAGCAGACAGCTATAAAGACATGTATAACTTTTAAACAAACATTTTTGTAAGGATGTAAGAGAGAAAATAAAAACAAATTGGAATATAGAGTTGATATAAATGTAACTTTTGTTAAAAGTTTTATTGTGATGGACTGTTGGTGATTGGATGAGTGTTGGCCTCATCGGGTAGCTTTACATGGTTGAAGGAAAATTAAGACCTGTTTAAAACAATCTAAGACCTACAACAAAATATCTCAATGAATTTAGGACTTTTTAAGGTCTAAAATGTCATTTTTTTTCAAGTGTAACACATTTTAAGACCTTGAAAACACCCTGGTCTAAAAGCTCACGTGACTCAAGCAAAAAGAAAAAAAAAACAATCACCATATTACTAATACTCCACATTATTAAACACACTCAGAAATTCATTTTGTCTTCTTATATTTTCATGAGAGATTCCACACAGCTTCACTAAATGTATTTCCATATTTGCTTGTCTGATATTTTATAAATGAATACTGTGGGTCTCATGACCTTTTTCACATTTGCAAGCCAATGTAAAATTAAATAATAAATTATTTCATTATTGTTAAAATAAATTAAAGCTAAATACTGATAACAAAAATGTTATCAGTGATGTGTTGCAGCTGGAAGGGCATCCGCTGCGTAAAACATATGCTGGATAAGTTGGCGGTTCATTCCACTGTGGCGACTCCAGATTAATAAAGGGACTAAGCCGAAAGAAAATGAATCAATGTATAAATAAACAAAAATATCAATGTTTTTATAGTGTCAAAGCAGTGTTATTGTTAACTAAAATTAATAATACAATTATTAATTATTATAAATTAGATGACAAATCAGAAAAATGTAATCAATAAAAAAGTGCATAAAATTACAGAAATTAACAAAAATTTAACATCTACAAAAATAATGTTATTTTAGCACTGAGATAAAAATAAAAGTTAAACAAAATATAATGATTAAAACCTAAACACAAATTAAACTGAGTCATAAATAGCCAATTTTATAGAATGTATTTAAGATTTGCATTGTTTACTTAGTTGATTGATTACATTATGATTTACATATGATTTATATTAAACAATAGTATTAATAAATGACCAAATGTATGAACATAATGTCTATAACACTTCATCAAAGTCCCAGTCACAGTATATCACTCTTAAAGAAATAAAATCCAAAATCTAAAAACATTCAGTATATAAAAATCAAATAAAAATTACTAAATTATTTGAAAAACGTATCTACTGTATCACTTTTTGTCTTAAGATGTGTATCATTCTTGAACTTCCAAGAAAATGTATGTTTTATAATGCAGATGTTCCATGTGAACAGGCAAACGCAAACACACACACACACACACACACACACACACACACATCCCCCTGCTGGTCAGATCAGTCAAACTGTCCATCACAGCACAGATCAAAGCAGACGGCTGTAATTAGTACTGCCATGCCCAAACACACAGAATTAAACACTGATTCAGACACTCTGAGCACTAACTAAATGACCGACACGCTACAACACTACAGAACAGGAGGTCTCTAACAGCAAGCGGATCACATTCTCATTCATCTCAATGACTCTTGCTGTTACGCCATTGAAATTTCCATAATATTAGACTATTCTTCTGAGACCAGCATTTCTAATATTAACTACTCCATAAATGTCAATCTACAGCCTCCCAACTCCACTCTGACCATCAATTCTGACTTCAGATTTTCCCTAAAACAACTTAAACACCATAGATTTATATTTCAATTCAGTAACTAAATCAGCATACTATCATCTCCAAAACATTGCAGGAATTAGATGCTTTGTTTCCAGTGAGAACTTAGAGAAACTTGTTCATGCTTTCATCAGCAGCAGGGTGGATTACTGTAATGGACTCCACAGTGGTCTTCCCAAAAAGACAGTCAGCTCATCCAGAACACTGCTGCCAGGATTCAGACCAAAACCAGGAAATCATAGCACATCACACCTGTCCTCAGGTCTTTGCACTGGCTCCCAGTTACATTCACAATAGATTTTAAAATATTATTACTTGTCTATAAATCACTAAATGGCCTAAGACCTCAGTACATTACAGATATGCTCACTGAATACAAACCTTACAGATCCCTCAAAGTAGGGTGAATCAGCTTTCAGCTACACCTCCCGCTGCTGGAATCAGCTTCCACAAATGATCAGATGTGCTCCAACATTAGGCACATTCAAATCAAGACTGAAAACACATCTGTTTAGCTGTGTCTTCACTGAATGAGCACTGTGCTACATCTGACAGATTAAACTATTATGTCTTTCTTTCCTTTCTTTTTAAGAAGTTTATTTATAAACTAATTGCAAGAGAATCACATGCGTATGATTGTTCACAGCTGGTCCCGCAGCAGCTCACGACTGATGCACCAATCAGATGATTCCTAACTCACTATAAATAACCAGAGTTTTCTTATCTCGGTATTTTCGTCTTGAAGAATTCCTTTAAAACCTGTTTTAACAAATTTAAATAAATTTTTAATTATTTTTATTCTTCGTTGTTTTATCCTTGTTTCTTTTATTCTTGTTTATGTGAATTACCATTCTGTATGAAATGTGCTATATCAATAAACGTGCCCAAGAGCAAAGACTCTTGTTGAATTTAATAGAATATCCTATTGTAAACTTTCTGAACTTTTCTATCTACAGTTGAAAGCAACACTATTTGGCCACCTGTCAACTTTTATTTATTTTATTTTTTGCTTAATGGAACAAGGGCATTTTTCCACAGCATTTCCTGCAATATTTATTTATACTGTATTGTTTTCTTTTAGTTTGGCTGGAATAAAAACTATTTAAAAAAAGCATGTTTAAACATTTTTTTAAGGTCAATACCATTAGAAAGCATTTCTTCTCGATTGGCTACAGAAACAAACCACTGTTGTCCAATTACTTGCTTAATTAACCTAACCTAATTAACCTAGTCAAGCCTTTAAATTTCCCTTTAAGCTGAATACTAGCTTTTTGCTAAATATCTATTAATATGTTATGTACTGTCATGAGGGCAAAGATGAAAAAATCAGTTATTAGAAATGATTTAATAAAGGTACAATGTTTAAAAATGTGTTGGGAAAAACTTCTTTACGTTAAACAGCACTTTGGAAATATTTGTAAAATTATCGACAATTCATAATAATAATTTGAATTATTTGATTAGAGCACAAAGTGATAACTAGTTAAAAGCTGCAAGTTTATATCCACTTTTAGTCAACACAATATCAATGTTTTAACTACAGAAGAGTTAAGAAATCAATATTTGATGAAATCATTAAAGAATCGTTTTAAACACCACACTACTTCAAGCTAAAAATCTTCAAATATTTAAGCTTCTACAGCTTCAAACTTCCAAGCTTGGGTTTTTCTCAAGTCTACTTCAAAGTGTGCCTTGACCAACTTTTTAAAATCTAGCTGTGACTGGTTGTGCTTGATGCATCTGTGCAAGTTTTTTTTGTTTTTTTTGTCTTTGAGGGAGAAAATGGAGAAAGTTGACTTTACAACCCCCTCCAACTTTTCCACCATTTCTGTCTATTCAGCAACATAATATTCAATCAGATCATGAAGAATATCCCAGTTTACTCTGAAAAACATCAGTTTTACAAGTGAACAGCAACTCCTCTTTCACTGTAACAATTATGACAAAAAGTCAAGACAAAAATATGCTTATATTGCTTATGTTGCAGAAATCTGACTTTGCATATCTTCATCAAATGTGAAATATAAACTCATGAGACACTTGGCTTTCAAGGCATTTTTCTAGGTTATTACAAGAATGTTTTCATGTGTTTGTATATGAAAAAAATAATATGTAACACAGTCCAATTTTTCTTTCTTATTACTTCAGCTTGTATAACCTTTTTAAAAGAAAATATAAACTGGCTAGATGGACCATAGTAAAGCTGAAAGTATCTTTAATTCAATGATACCTAATGTTTGCTTGAAGCTCACTGGGGTCAGGGACTGTTACTATTTTCAGTTAGGTAGGTGTTCAGTTAGGGGGATGCTGTCTAACAGGTTAACTTATTTTGATAATTTTTTTAAGTTCTGCAAAGTTTAACTTTAGGTCATACTAATTTTAACTTAATATTTTTAGTCCATTTGACTAAAAAAGTTAATTTGATTTATAATGCATCGGGAAAGTATTCTTAGCGCTTCAGTTTTTCCACATTTTTTATGTTACAGCCTTATTCCAAAATGGATTCAATTCATTTATTTCCTCAAAATTCTTCATTATGGGGTATTGTGTGTAAAATTTTGAGAAAATAAATGAATTTAATCCATTTTTTAATAAGGCTGTAACAAAAAAAATGTGGAAAAACTGAATCGCTATAAATACTTTCCGGATGCACTCTGAATTATTTTAATAAGATGATCAGGTTTGAATTAACATTTTTAGTCCGTTCGAGTCACGTTAAGTTGAAATGACTAGAAAAGGTCATTTGATTTAACAAAAAAAAATTAAGGCAGCAGGATTTTTTTTTTACAGTGTTCTAGTCCAGTGGTACCCAAAGTGGGGGTCATGGGACAATGAGAGGGGGATGCTTGGTGATTTCAAAAAGTCAAATAAAATATATTAAACTATTAAAATTACCATCAGCCTTTCAATTAGTTTTTTTCATTGGATTGCTGTTTACGTTAGATTAAAACACAGCAATAGCTTCAGCTGCAGCAGATTACTTTTATTGCACCAGGTTAAACATTAGACACTTTTATGGCAACCAAATAAATTACATATAAATACAGGCCACAACTGACCATTGAGAATGATCTCTGATTGGCGGTCTCCAAAAAATTTTTGAGAAAGTTTTTATTTAAAAAATCTTCACTTTTTTTTTTTTTCCAATTTAACGCCTTACAGATGAGGGAATACAAAAAATGCCATTAAAATGAAAATATATATAAAAATAATAAAAATAGTAATAATTAAAAAAAATAATAAAAATAAGTAAATAAAAGGTTCTGCCATCATAATTACTTTTTACGGGGATACATTTGAACATCGAATTAAATTGTGTTATATTGTAGTTACCTTAAATTGCAGTGGGGATAGTTTAAGTAATATCTAAATATACATATCTAAATATGTCGCAATACTTTTCCACCTTTTCAGAAAAATATCAAATGAAAGTCTTCATTTGAAGACATGGAGTCATTTTTTCCATTATATTGACCTGTTTAAGTTATATTTTTTTCTTTTTTTTGCTTCTTGCATTTAATGTTATGTCTTATTGGAAGAACCTAGACATATCTTTAGATGAAATAAATTGTTCTTGGAGTTGTGAGAATGATTTAATTTCTTTTCCAATGAATAACTCAATTATTGTTATAAGTCTTTTATCTGCCCATATTCAAAATCCACCTTCCCACACAGATGGGAGAAACTCAATGTTTCCTACTATAGGCATGGCCCTGGATATAGATTCTGGACCTCCGAACATTTTTAAAAAAAATTTATTTAAAATTTTTAAGGTATGTTTTATGCATTGGTTATTGATTTAAATTTTTGTGGCCTGTTTTACATTTATAAAAGGTAGAATGGAAGGCAGTCTCCAAAATTAAAACAAGAATAGAATTGTGCTGAAAACATTGCTGCTGAAAACTGGTCTCTTTAATTGAGGTTATATTAAATTTAACAAATTAATAAATGACTATAAATATTATATGGTCATTAGACTGTTTTTTCTATTGTCAATATTCTTGTATTTGTATACTGTAGGATTATTGTTGTGCGTGCAATATTTGTATATTCATATTGTACACCTCCAAGGAATTTGGGGGTTGCGAGCCACTGGCATTGTTATTCTGGGGGTCGCGGGCTGAAAAGTTGGGGAACCCCTGTTCTAGTTAATCCTCAATTTTGTATATTTTTTAAATCAATCGCCACTTGATGTTTCTCACCCGGGCTCGGATGACCTGCTGCGGAGCCTGTTCGTTCTCCATGAGTGAGCCTGTGTACGCCTCCTTCTGGAAGACCGGAGCATTGTCGTTTACATCCATCACATTAATGCGGAGGCGTCCTGTGGTCTCCTCTCCTCCTCCATCCCGGGCCAGTATGGTCAGAGTGAAGCGCCGCATGAGCTCATAATCCAGCCGACCTCTCAGAGTCACCCAACCCGTCTCAGCATCCAATGAGAACCTGTGCAAACCAGCCACCATCAACCAACTAACATGAGCAAGATGATTAAGAAATTATAGCAACTAGTCATTCAGAAGTTTGAAAGTCCTGGATCATGCAGGGGATGTGTCCAGAATTGCATAATACATTAAAATTGTTGTACTTTTATCTTTGTTTATAATTTTCTTCCAGTTTTAGTCATTAGAAATGTAGTCATTGGACACATATCCACTTGTTAAGACATGACGTTTGGAATACTGTTTCCGGGTCTAAGCCACTACTCATCTGAATTGATAAAATATTCATTCATGACCTCTGTTTATTTATATCACACATTAAAGGGAATTTTATATAAAATCATGGCGTACACAACCGTCTCTGTACATGCTGCATCACAGACATCAATATTTGAACAATTTATAAACAACTAATCACTTTCTGGCCATCATATATAATGCGATCAGGATTTTCAAAAGTATTACATCGCTTTGTAAGCTTTTATTATTAGCATTTTTTAGTCTTCTCTTACAGTTTGATAGAGCACTTGGACCCGGAAAATGCTTTGAGTGACGTCACACTTAATTAGTGGATAGGGCTATGGAAATTTGACTTCATAATCTGATATTTTTCCCCCGATTACAATTAGTCAAAGCAAACAAATGCTTTCATTTGTTGTGACTGAAAAATGGGGATATGTGTGTATATATATGCTTGATTTATTTTCAATTTTAGTAATTAAGGACCTCAACTGTAAACTTATTGTATTTAAATCATATATGAAGAGTTTAGATGCAAAACCTCTAAGTGAAGTCTTGCCTTTTCTTTCAAAATGAGTATTTTCCTTAGCCTCCTGTGTTAATGTTGAATTATTTCACTTTAAAGACAATGAAAACAACTGATTTATTGCCATAAAACTAAACTTACTGAACATACACAGAGGATATATTTATATTTATATAAACATACACATAGATTTGAAATCAGAACTATTAAACCCCCTTAGAATTTTTTTTCTTAATTATTTCCTAAAGGATGTTTAACAGAGCAAAGATTTTTTCCACAGTTTGTCTAATAATATTTTTTTTCTTCTGGAGAAAGTCTGCTTTGTTTTATTTCAGCTAGAATAAAAGCAGTTTTGAATTTTTTAAATCCATTTTAAGGTCAAAATTATTAGCCCCTTTAAGCTATATATTTTTCGATAGTCTACAGAACAAACCATCGTTATACAATGACTTGCCTAATTACCCTAATCTGCCTAGTTAACCTAATTAACCTAGTTAAGCCTTTAAATGTCACTTTAAGCTGTATAGAAGTGTCTTGAAAAGTATCTAGTGAGATATTATTTACTGTCATCATGACAAAGATAAAATAAATCAGTTATTAGTAATGAGTTATTAAAACTATTATGTTTAAAAATGTCTTGAGAAAATCTTCTCTCTGTTTAACAGAAATTGGGGGAAAAAATAAACAGGGGAGGGCCGAATAATTCTGACTTCAACTGTATAAAGAGTTCAGATGCCAACGCCTCTTGCATTTTCTTCCAAAATATTTTTTTAAGTATTTTCTCAATATATTTCTTCTGAGTATTTTTCTCAGCCTCCAATGTTTATGTGGAATTATTTCTCTTTAAAGGCAATGAAAAGAACCAATTTATTGCCATAAAACTGAAATTACTGAACATACACGGAGGAGATTTTTTCCTCCCATCAGAATCTAAGGCAGTGGTGCTCAACCCTGTTCCTGGAGATCTACCTACATGTAACTGCAAAGTTCACCTCCAACCCTGATCAAACACACCTGAGCCAATTAATTTCGGGCCTGAACAGCACTTGATAATTACAGGCAGGTGTGTTTGATATGGGTTGCAACTGAAATCTGCAGGAAGGTAGATCTCCAGGAACAGGGTTGGTCACCCCTGATCAAAGCCAATAAACACACCAATTATAAATTTTTATTTAACATTTTGGTTACTGTAAATATTAATGCATTATTTAGAATAATTTACAATTTACATATTTACTATTAATTAATATTTTGATTTAGCTTTTATGATAATTAATATTAATACATTTTCAACCCATAATAATTATTGGTTGAATCCAACCAGACACAGGATGTCAACATGACATCAGATTGACGCTGTACCCCAACGTCATGGTACATTTTTTATTTTTTTTTTCCCAAATGTAAATCGGGTTAACATCAAAACCCAATGTCAGGCCAGCGTCAATGTCCAATGTCGGACAGATGGTTACTTTCCAACACAACCTGAAAACAACTAAATATCAATGTCTAAGAGATGTTGTCTTTCAGAAGAGAAATTAAACCGAGGTCCTGACTCTCTGTGGTCATCAAAAATCCCATGGCACTTCACGTAAAGAGTAGGGGTGTAACCCTTGTGTCCTGGCCAAATTTCCTCCATCGGCCCTTACCCATCATGGCCTCTCAATCATCCCCATACATGGAATGGCTCTACCACTGTCCCTCCACTCCCCCAATAACTGGTGTGTGGTGAGCGCACTGGCACCTTTGCACACTGGTGGTGGTGTGGAGAGGCCCCCTCTCATAATTGTGAAGCGCTTTGGGTGTACGTCTATACACAATAGATGCGCTATATACAGTAAATACGCATTACATAACATTACATGTTAAAGCTTGACATTGTGTGGACAATACCACTATCAGCCGTTGGATTTTAGTTGCCATACCTGATGAATAAATGTCAGTATTATGATGTTGGTTTAATATGTTGGATTTTGGTCACTTTCCAACACAACCTATAATCAACTAATCAAATCAAATATCGATGTTATTTCATGTTATTATTGGACATACAAATAACACCGTCCTTAGATGCTGGCGACTTAAATCAAACCTAATATTACCATCCTGATGTTGTGTGTCTGCTGAGAGGCTTTTGTTGTTTTAAGTTTTTATTAATTTGTTTATTTTTAAAAAAAAATGATTACTAATTAGCTTTTCATTTACACTTTCAGTTTTAGTTTTAGCTAATTTAATGCAGAGTGTTTGAATTTCCACACTCAAAAAAATCAACTAGGCATTTATTCGATTTACAAAATAAAAATTTGTCAGATTGAAAAGAAAAAATGTTAACATTTACGTATGTTAAATGATTAATTCATGTTATTTGAAACTGAATCAAGAAATAATCAAATGATTTTGATCAGAACATGTTGATTCAATGAGACTGAGACGCTTCAAATGGACAAATCACTGCATGTTTTCGGCACAGTTTGGGAATTGGTTTTCCCAAGAGCTTGAATGTTATGCATGTTATGTTGTTGGCTAAATGTTTCTTATACATTTTATATTACATATTACAATTTTGGATATTAAATAACATTTTGTATCAGAATATTAAAGAAGAAATTTGTTTAAATGTGATTGGTGCCTGCTAAAGGCTATAATAAAAGATATTATATATATATATATATATATATATAACATGTTTTCTGTCCTTTTTGTGTTGAATTACTTAATTTTAAATCTTGCTTCATAGTATTGTAATTTAAAAAATGTAATTTAAACAACAGATGGGTTGCGGCTGGAAGGGTATCCGCTGCGTAAAAAACTTGCTGGATAAGTTGGCGGTTCATTCCGCTGTGGCGACCCCGGATTAATAAAGGGACAAAGCCGACAAGAAAATGAATGAATGAATTTAAACAACAATATTGAACAAGAAATTTACTAGCTGACTTAACAAGACATAATTTCGTTAATTTCGTTAAAGTAAAGCTTTTAATTAGAATCATTTTAATTAGAATAACACAATACAAACATTTTGAGTCAATTAGTTGCAAAGAAGTTAGACTGACATATTGAAACCATGTGTTATCTACAAATGTGCTTTGTGTTCATACAACATGTTCAAAGCAGTTCAGGTTTACTTGATTGGATTAGATGCATAAAGGGTGCCACGATTAAATCATGTTCATTCAACATTTTTTTTTTTTGAGTGCATAAACAAATGTATAAATGCATGTATAAATATGTCTAACTCCTGAACAAAATAAACAAATTAACTACAATGTTTGCATTTATAAATAACTTTTCCTTAAAAAATAAAAAAGTGAATTACTCATTTCATTACTGAAATAAGCTAATAACTGCATGCTGCTCAACAAATGATGTGCATATCGTAATGTCATGAGACATAAGCCTAATGCGTTTTAAAATATGAAATGCTGCAAGAAGTAAAGGCAGTAAACACTATGCATTGCAAACACAGCCACAAAGCAAGCAGTCTACAGGAACAGAAGGGGGAAAGCATGCAAACCTACAGAGATGAGGATTAAATGAATCAGAGGAAATGAATGAATTAACCAGGATGCTGTATCAATGTGAAAGGTCACAGTATGTTAATGAATGATAATCTCACTGGTCTGGCTCATCGCTGAAGTAATACCGAACCACTCCAAACGTGCCAATGTCATTATCCGTGGCCTGCAGAGAGAAACACACACACACAAACACAAACATGAGCATCTATGAGACACAGTGGTGCTCGCTCTGCATGCGAATGTGTGTAAGTCTTGAGTGTTTTAATATTGAGATGATGCTGTCAGCATAGCCTGTCCTACCCTACAAAATACTCGGTTCTGCACGATTAACACTGACACACACGCGCACACACAGGATCTGAGCTCACAGCAGATGGGCTGGCATGAACCGCACGCCCCGTCCTCTACCCCGAAACAACAGCAGCTTTAACTTCACCTTCCTCTCCTCTAATGTCAGATCCACCTCTACAAAGAGCAAAGCTTTAAAGCAGGAGAAAGTAAAGATGAGTGACAGCACAGAAGTGTTTTCTCTGACACGTTCAACCTCATTCAAGAACACTGATTTTCCAGCCTGATCCCACGAGGAAACAACTATTTTACGTTTTGTCAGTTTAGTGGCTAATTTGTACAAATTCACGAGTTGTAGTATGAAAATAGACATGTGAAAGATACTAAACCCAACCATCATTGGAGAATGAGCAAATTGTACTAAAGTGTAAGAGAGATTGTACAAATTTATAAGAATTAGCCACTAAATCAAAAAGTTATGAATTGCCGTGAGACAGCGTTGGACTTTATTTGCAGTTAAAAAAAAAGTGTGTTGTAGTTCACTTGTCCTAAGCAAACAAACATTTCGGTTTAATTTTGTAATACTTGCTGCTTCTATGCATTTACACATAACACACTACCAATATTTTATTTCAGATTCAAAAAGATTGTATATTTCTAACTATTATTTTATATACACTACCTAACAAAGGTCTTGTCGATCCCAGTTGTAAGAAAAACAAATTATAACTTGACATCTAGTTGATCATTTGGAAAAGTGGCAGAAGGTAGAAAAAAGAACCCGTCTGGAGTCAAGATTCTGACAGAAATCAGTTTGGTGAAGGAAAAATCGTGGTTTGGGGTTACATTCAGTATAGGGGTGGATGGCAACATCAACAGCCTGAGGTATCAAGACATTTGTGCTGCCCATTACATTACAAACCACAGGAGAGGGCAAATTCTTCAGCAGGAGAGCTCTTCTTCTCATACTTCAGCCTCCACATCAAAGTTCCTGAAAGCAAAGAGGGTCAAGGTGCTACAGGATTGGCCAGCCCAGTCACCAGACATGAACGTTATTGAGCATGTCTGGGGTGAAGGAGGATGAAGGAGGAGGCATTGAAAACGAATCCAAAGAATCTTGATGAACTCTGGGAGTCCAGCAGGAATGCTTTCTTTGCCATTTCAGAAGACTGATTGTTAGGGTATTTGAGTCAATGCTGATATGTATGGATGCAGTCCTCCAAGCTCATGGGAGTCATACACAATATTCATTATTTTTCCACTGCAGCATTTATATTCTATACTGTACATTATTTCTGTTAAGTGACTTTTGTCTAAGAAAAGTCAGACCTTACTGTCCTAATTAAATAATTTAAAATCAAGGCATGATCATATTTTATTTTGGTAAAATAAGCATAATCTAGTGGCCTTTGCCTTTCATATAAGCCACTTCTGATACCAAATGATCAACTAAAAGTCAAGTTATTATTTGTTGTTCCTACAACTTGGATAGGCGACAAGATTAATGTCAGGTAGTGTATATTCATTCATTTTCTCGTTGGCTTAGTCCCTTTATTAATCTGGGGTCGCCACATCGGAATGAACTGTCAACTTATCCAGCATGTGTTTTACGCAGCAGATGCCCTTCCAGCTGCAACCCATCACTGGGAAACATCCATATACACTCATTCATACTCGCACTCATACACTACGGTCAATTTTTGTATATCTAAATCACCTCTACCTCATGTCTTTGGACTTGTGGGGGAAACCGGAGCACCCAGAGGTAACCCACTCCAAACACGGGGAGAACATGCAAACTCCAAACAGAAATGCCAACTGACCCAGCCGAAGCTCCAACCAGCAACCTTCTTGCTTTGAGGCGCACATGCTACCCACTGAGCCACCACATTGCACGGTACTGTATATATATGTATAATAAATAAAGAATCTCTATTTTCCCAATAAAATGTAATTATCTGTAAAATTAACTAGCTCTCTACTTGGGAAAAAATAGATATATATTTCTATTTGAGTTTTTACAGAACCTACTCCCAATATTTCTGATTCAATAACTTTGCAAATTGCAAATTATTATTACTTTATGCTAAATAAATATTATAAATAGACCTAATTAGCACAACTGTACTATAAAATAATAAAGATATTGTAATATTTCAATATAAAATGTAATTATCTGTAAGAAAAGAAAATAAATGCATTTCTATTCGAGTTTTCACAGAACATTCTCACAATATTTCATATTTAATATGTTTGTAAATTGCTTATTATTATAATTTTATTGTTAAACAAATATTTTAAATACACATAAACAACACAGTTGTAGTATAAAATAAAGATCTTTTATTTCCCTATAAAATGTAATTATCTGTCAAATTTAGCTTTCTACTTAAAACAAACTAAACACTCCCAATATTTCCACTTTAATAAGTTTGCAAATTACTAATTGTTATAATTTCATGGTAAATAAATATTATACATGAACATTAATAAAACAGTTGAAGTACATTAATAACACATAATACTTTCCAATTAATTAGTTGCTAAATATTTATAATTTTATAGTTAAATAAATATTATAAATACACATTAATAACACAGTGTACTACAAAATAATGAAGAAAGATATTTTATTTCATTCATTTATTCATTTTCCTGTCGGCTTAGTCCCTTTATTAATCTGGGGTCACCACAGCGGAATGAACCGCCAACTTATCCAGGATGTTTTTTCACAGTGGATAGCCTTCCAGCCGCAAATCATCTCTGGGAAACATCCACAAACACTCATTCACACACACTCACGGATAATTTAGCCTACCCAATTCACCTGTGCCGCATGTCTTTGGGCTGTGGTGGAAACCGGAGCACCCGGAGGAAACCCATGCGAAGGCAGGGAGAACATGCAAACTCCACACATAAAGGCCAACTGAGCCGAAGATCGAACCAGCGACCCAGCGACCTTCTTGCTGTGAGGCAACATCACTTATTTTATTTCACTATAAAATTTAATTATATGTAAAATTAATCAGCTCTCTGCTTAAAACTACATTTATTTCTATTTGAGTTTTCACAGAACACACTACCCATATTTCTGATTCAATAAGATTGCAAATGGCTAATTATTATAATTTTATTGTTAAATAAAACAATAAAATTCAATAAGATTCAGTTAGATTGCAAATGGCTAATTATTATAATTTTATTGTCAAAATATTATAAATTATATATATATATATATATATATATATATATATATATATATATATATATATATATATATATATATATATATATATATATATATATATATATTATAAATACACCTAAAAACACAGTGGTACTATGACCTAATAAATATAGATATTTATTTCACTTAAAAATGACTACTGATATTTTCATCATAATTCTTTACATTTACTGTCATTTTCAAACTGCAACCCATTAGAGAGAATCACTTTAAAATTAATTCTGTAAAAAAAAATATATATGTGTTTTAAATACCCCCAGAATCTAAATGGTAATATTATAAATGTCTTTACCATCACCATCGATTTAGTAGTCACTAATGAATAAAATGATTAATTACTGTCAAATAAATCAACGAATAAACAAAAAATAATAATAATTTTGAACAATAGACATAACTATTTTTCCTTTCTAAATGAATCCGTTTGTGTAAAAATGGAGGAAATATACCATGTAAATTCATTAGGGAATGATGAAACAGTATGAATGTGGTCATCAATTTAGTAGCGTTGTGAATACAAAATCTAAATATGTTACTTCAGTGAGTAAGTGTTTGCAGAAACCATAGTAACAGATGCTGAGTTTGGCATGCATTCAACATTACAAAAACAGCCCAAAATGGCAATGTATTTGATGATAACTACAGCACAGGAACATTAACAGGTATCCAGAGAAATAGATGTTTAATAGTAGCAAACAGACAGCATGAAATGCGTGTGTGTGTGTGTGCGCATGCTGAAATAAAGTGCTTCAGTGCTGAAGGCAAACAGATTCAAACCTGACTTGTATCTTTATGCAAATTAACACAAAAAAGGAGAAAAGTTCCTGCTGTAACAACGACGCAGCTGTGTGTGTGTGTGAGAAAGAAAAACTGAGTATGACAAGTGACGCTTCTCTCTTCAACACACACACATACAAATGGCAAGTGTAACATCTGCTGGATCCTGATATAGAGAAAAGCTGTTTTCTGTTTTGTAAATGATAATCCATCAAAGCAGATGTGCAGGTGTCTGTTTGCAGCACTTTTGCCACTGGGCACTTTCATTGGTGGGCTGAAACAGATCTGTGATCAGAGTTTTGTGCAGTTATTTGTGGTAATTATACACAAACACTGGAGTATTCTCAGTTGCCTCATGTAGCCAGACTTTGCCAATAGTCGTCGTCTGGATGGACAATTTGCAGGTTTACTCCTGCCAAAATCTGCCCACTTAAACAGGTGGAGAGCATCTGATGACATTTAAAGTCACCAACCACAGTTCTTTTACGTGACCTTATGAGAAAAATATAGCATACATATTTGAAGCCACAGCGAAATGAATCGCCAACTATTCTGGCATATGCTTTATGCAGCGGATGCCCTTCCAGCCGCAACCCAGTACTGAAAAACCCATGTAGTATAACATTCACACACAAACTCAGACACTATGGCCAATTTAATTATTTGTTCATCTATACTGCATGTTTTTGAACAGTGGGGAAACCAGAGCACACAGAGGAAACTCACACCGACATGGTGAGAACATGCAAACTCCATAAAGAAATGCTAGCCGGGGCTCAAACCAATGACCATCTTGCTGTGAAGCGAGCGTGATAACCACTGAGCCACTATGCCACCCCTGATAAGAAACATATTTGTGATAAACATCACACTATAAATACATTGCAAAGAGTTACAATGTTGCAATCTGGTATTTAAAACAACTTTTAAATCAACAAGTGTGAACTTTTGACCAAAAAACTTTTAAACTCAAATATATTATACTGTATTTTAGTATAATTATGCCCTTCATTTGTGTAATTATATAAATGTATATTCATAAGTAAATGAATATATTTATTTAAAATAAGTATTTCCAATATGTTTGATAACCCAAAGATACCCCATTATGGTGTCAAATCATATCAAATGAGAGTGATTTTCATACACTAAAAGCATATAAAAAGCAAGTAAAGTGGCTATACTTATTTGATTCAAATAATTGTAGTAAAAATAAAATGTCCAAATATGAGAGAAACAATATCTTCATTCAAAATATACAAAGAAACATCTGTTAGAGTGTATATTAAGCAAAAAGCAAATCTTTAACTTAAAAAAAAGTGAACTGTTTAGCTTAAGTACAAATTGCCACTATTAACTTCTGGCTAATTAATTGCCTATTATATATATTGAATCTGAAATAAATAGATATATTTAATCAACCAAGCAAGTAACAAATCAATCAATCAATCAATCAATCAATCAATCAATCAATCAATCAATCAATCAATCAATCAATCAATCAATCAATCAATCAATCAATGAACAAATCATCCAATCAGTCAATCAACCAACCAACAAACCAATCAAATCAATCATCTAATTAATCAATCATCCAATCAATCAATCAATCAATCAAATCAACCATCCAATCAATAAATCAATCAACCAAATAAAAAATCAATTGCTTAATCAACCAATCACTCCATCAACCAATCAATCAACCGACCAACCAACCATTTAACCATCCAATCAATTAATAAATCAAACATCTAATCAATCAATCAATCAATCAAGCAATCAATCAATCAATCAATCAATCAATCAATCAATTAATCAATTAATTTAACCAACCAACAAATCTACCAATCAATCAACTAATCAACCAATCAATCAATCAACCATCCAATCAATCAATCAATCAATCAATCAATCAATCAATCAATCAATCAATCAATCAATCAACTAATTAATCAATCAATCAACCATTCAACCAATCAATCAATACATCAACCATCCAATCAATCAATCAACAACCAATCAACCAATAATTCAAACAATAAGAAAATACTGAACGATTGTGTAAAATTGGCTCCAAAACTGGAACTATTTGTATTACAATTAGTAAAAAGGGTGTAACTTCACTCTAACTTGATGTATTTCTTTAATCTATGTACTTGCATTTCAATAATAATCTAGCGTAACTTATATTATCTGTTTTATACTACATTTAAGTACTGATATTGCAGGAGTCTCTCTGCACAGTCTTCACTGAAGTGTTTGCCGAATTTGACAAAATGGGTTTTGAAGTGTGTGAATCCCAGAGCTCAGACTCTCAACCCCTGATGAAATGATTTTAGTCTGATCCTCATCGAAACGGACTGTCACATGTGATGTTCCTGAGCAGATTTAGGCCTCTTTAATTTTTCGGCGCTGCTGCTGATGTTAATGTCAAGGTAAGTGTGTGATGTAAGAGCTTGTTGTTTAATTTGTCTCTGTCTGATGGATGGCTTTTGGGTGCTGGTAATGGGGTTTCAGTTGACTGGCTCTGCGGCGGCGGGTGTACAGGGTCATAGAGTTGTGTGAGTGTGTGCCGCTGTCAGTGCCACTATTAAAACTCATGATTCAACTGTGCCCTGATGATGACCTCACCCTCTGTGTGTGTGTGTGTGTGTGTGTGTGTGTGGATGGTGACCAGAGCTTGCATGGTGCCGCAATACTGTGGATTCAGCCGACCGAACAAAACCGTTTGTTAGAAAAATACTGCCAGAGCAACACGGGCAGCAAACTTTCACTTCCCTCGTCTCAGTGAGCAAATGAATAGACAATGAGTTCAGGAAAGAGTCAGCCAATCAGTGTGGAGTAACAAGCTAACAAAGGAACTAATCAGCCAATGGAACACAAAGAACAGATAGGACAAATAAATGTAAATGACCACACAGCGGCCACTATATTAGGTACACCTGTCCAAATGCTTGTTAACGCAAATTTCTAATCAGTCAATGACATGGCAGCAACTCAATGCATTTAGGCATGTAGACATAGTCAAGGCGATCTGCTGCAGTTTAAACTGAGCATCAAAATAAGGAAGAAAGGTAATTTAAGTGACTTTGAATTGCATGGTTGTTGGTGCCAGAAGGGCTGGTCTGAGTGTTTCGGAAACGACTGGTCTACTTGGATTTTCACGCACAACCATCTCTAGGGTTTACAGAGAATCATTCAATAAAGAGAAAATATTCAGTGCATGTCAATGCGCATGTGCTAGTTGCACTATCGCGGTCTGAATATGTTTCAATCAAGGTTTATATGCATCAAATACATAACATCTGTGCCAAACATTTCAACTGACGAACATATTAACAATAATACAACCGTATAGCCGAATTAAATGTATGTATTGGCATGTTACAGCCCTAATGAGTATGATTATGTGAAACTCCATATAGATACTTATTGCAATGATTTCAGGTACTTACTTAGCAATGCACGCACACATATATGCACAATCCTTAAATGCTCTGCTGAGTTGGACTCTATAATACCTGTTTTATAACTTTAAACTATCAACAACCACCGGTGAGTTATATTCATTGCTATATTCATATATAGCTATATTCATATCGTTCTTCCCGCTCCGTGGTGGATTTTGGCATAGTTCATTTCACGTGAGATGGCGGGGGGTGAATGGAAGAAACCAAGTCGCGGGGGGAATGTTTTCTACAGAAATAATTTATGGTTTCTTATGTGGCCCGGTACTAATTGTTCCTTGGAGCAGTACCGGTCTACCGCCCGGTGGTTGGGGACCACTGGGCTACAGCAGCAGAAGACCACACCGGGTCAGGTGCCACTCCTGTCAGCTAAGAACAGGAAACTGAGACTAGAAAATTAGCAAAGGCTCACCAAAATTGGAAAATAAAAGATTAGAAAAATGTTGCCTGGTCTGATTAGTCTCAATTTCTGCTGCGACATTCAGATGGTCGGGTCAGAAATTTGCTTAAACAATATGACAGCATGGATCCATCCTGCCTTGTATCAACGGTTTAGGCAGGTGATAGTGGTGAGGGGGATTTGCACACTTTGGGCCCAATTAGTGACAATTGAGCATCGTGTCAACACCACAGCCTACCTGAGTATTGTTGCTGACCATGTCCATCCCTTTATGACCACAGTGTACCAATCTTCTGAAGGCTACTTCCAGCAGGATAACGCGCCATGTCATAAAGCACAAATCATCTCAGAATGGTTACTTGAACATGACAATGACCTCACTGTAATCAAATGGCCTCCACAGTCACCAGATCTCAATCCAATAGAGCACCTTTGGGATGAGGTGGAAGATTCCCATCATGGATGTGCAGTCAACAAATCAGCAGCAACTGCGTGATGCTATCATGTCAATATGGACCAAAACCTCTGAGAAATATTTCCAGTACCTAGTTGAATTTCTGCCAGCAGGGATTAAGGCAGTTATGAAGGCTACTAGTAAGGTGTACCTAATAAAGTGGCCAATGTGTATGCACACACATTATAATTTATAAAAATAGAAGTTTGACTTCATATAGTACAAATTGATTTCAAACTACACCTATATTTGTGTACATTTTGTGATTTTTCAGTTGAACAAATGAGCATTTTCAAAATTAATCATAGGATTTATTTAGTCTAAAAATCACGTCTCACACCCTCTCTCTCTCTCTTTCTCTCTCTCTCTCTCTCTCTCTCTCTCTCTCTCTCTCCATATATAAGAAGAAAAGCTGAAGAAAGAAAATGAACAAATAAACAAATGAAATGTCAACCCTCAGAATAAACATAAACACAGCAAATAAACAAATTACCAAGCTGGCAAACAAAAAAGAAAGAAGAAAAAAAGAACGCATCTATTTTTCTCTCTCTATTGTCCCCTCTATATCGCTCCTTCATGCCCTTTTGCACAAACAAAATCCTCCCCTTTCTTCAGTCTCTCTCTGTTTATCGCTCTCTCTTTCTCTCAGGCTGTGACTGACAGGCCCATAAGTGTGCTGATGACAGTGTGTTAGTGTGACAACAGTCCATACGATGACAGGAGACTTAATGCAGGTCAGGTGAGACAGACAGGGATCAGAACGACAAAACTGATAGCATCTCTCTTCCTCTTTCTCTTCTCCATCCCTTCTTTCTACCAGAGACTCACACCTGAAACTCCAGTCCAACAGAAACACAAAGACGTCAAACTTCAGAGAAATAGCAGAGGAACGTGCACCTGATACATTTTTAGGAGACCCTGAAAAGACGCTTCTCTCTGATGGACACGTGTCAGTGTGAATGAAAGCCAGAGTGACAGCAAGATGAGGAGAAACGCTCAACAGATCAAGCGGTGACAGATGAGACAACAGACCATCAACAGAACCAACAAAAAAAGACCCATTTCATTCACTCAAAACTATCAGTTTGTGCCCCAGCATAGCATTCTGGCTAACCCCAACATTTGAAACTGTAGAGTATGATGTGATTAATGACATGTTTTCAAAGGCATCATCATTAGTTACTCATCTTATTTGAAGGAACAAGTTTCCTCCAATATTTTTTTAATGGACATTGTACACTGCTTTGTTTTAACAATTTTTAAACTAAATAACTAACATTTAGGCGACCCAGTGGTGCAGTGGGTAGTGCTGTCGCCTCGCAGCAAGAAGGTTGCTGGTTCGAGCCTCGGCAGGGTCAGTTGGCGTTTCTGTTAACAGTCTGCATGTTCTCCCTGCGTTCGCGTGGGTTTCCTCCGGGTGCTCCGGTTTCCCCCACAGTCAAAAGACATGTGGTACAGGTGAATTGGGTAGCCTAAAATTGTCCATAGTGAATGAGTGTGAATGAGAGTGTGTGGATGTTTCCCAGAGATGGGTTGTGGCTGGAAGGGCATCCGCTGTGTAAAAACATGCTTGATAAGTTAGCGGTTCATTCCGCTGTGGCGACCCCAGAGTAATAAAGGTACTAAGCCAACAAGAAAATGAATAAATGAATTTACTAATATTTAGTTAGTTTCAAAAATATCTTTTAATTAATAACTAAACATTGATAGCAATTTTGTCCTATAAACTGTCTTAATATTATTATCAGCATTATTATGAATAATAATATGAATGAATGAATGAATGAATGAATGAATGAAGGAATGAATGAATGAATGAATGAATGAATGAATAACAATAAAAATAAATTTATTCATTTTAGCAAAACAACAATAATAAAATTATTATTACTAAATTAAGTCAGAATGGATTTACTTGATAATAATATTGAATATTATCAAAATTATAATTGATGAACACTAATATTATTATCAGCATTAATAATAATAATAATAAGAAGCATAATAAAAAGAATAATATTAACAACACATTTAGGATTTTAGCAAAATAAGAAAAATAATACATTTATTATTATTATTATTATTATTATTATTATTATTATTATTATTATTATTATTATTATCAAATAAGTCAGAATACATTTATTTTTTAATATTATTGTATTATAACAAAATGATAATTGGTGAACTTTTTAATATTATTATCAGTATTATTATTATTAATACTACTATTAATAACAATAATACATTAAGTCATTTAATACAATTAGTATTATTATTATTATAAATCTTATTATTATTATTATTATTATTATTATTATTACTATTATTTAATATGCCAGAATACATTCACTTACTAAAATTATTGTATAACAAAATGATAATTGATAAACTCTTTAATATTATTATTATTATTTTATTATTAGCATTAATAATAATAATAATAATAATAATAATAATAATAATAATAGTAGTAGTAATAATAATAATAATAATAATAATAATAATAATAATATTTAATAATATAATAATTTTAGCAAAATAATAATAATAAAATGCTATTATTATCAGTAGTAGTATTTAATAAGTCAGAATGCATTCAATTGATAATATTATTGTATAACAAAATGATAATTGATAAACTCTTTAATATTACTATGAGCCTAATATTAATAATAATAGCAACAACACATTTAGTCATTCTAGCAGAATAACTTAACTGTTTTTACGTAAGATTTTAGTAGATTTAAGTTGTCCAAAAAAACTCATTTTAAATAAGTTGTTTACACAAGGAGCAGAAATTAATTTTTATAACGTTATTGTTATTATTATTTTTATTGTAAAACATTATATTATAAGAAATGTACTAATATAGAAAATAGCCATTTTAAATTGCAGTAATATTTCACTATTTAATTAATATTCATTAATTTATTCATTTTCTTTAATATGACAATTATAATTGAGTTCACATTAAGTTAATTTAGAGTCAAAGACTTAGAGACAAACATCTGAAAAGCACCACTCAGAAGACTACGTGCAATTAGTTAACAGCACAAGTTGACTCTAAGCTCATTAGCTGAACTTAATGACATGTTTTCAGAGGCATCATCATTAGCCACTTATCTCATTTGATGGAACAAGTTTCCTCCAATGTTATGAGTAAATTCGACTTATTAGCCCACTCAAATAAGTGTGTGAGAGAAAGTATTAGTCTCGGTGGTCAAAGTGAATCTGTGACTAAGCTGTTAGAGACGCATTAATCCAGGAGAGCAATAGCAAAACACACACACAAACACACACACATACAGTCCAACATTCATCTGGCACCCTGAGGGCATTATTAATCTACAGAGATTAACTTGAATACTGTCAAAATAAAAAAAAATTAAAAACAATCAGACTCAACTTACTAATGAAGACATCCAAATAGGGAGGTGATTCATAAATAACTGATGTTGGAAATCCTTAACTGTAAAGGTAACTCTGAATATATTGATTAGCGTCCACACACATGCATGATAGTGTTCTATTTTTCCAGTTTCACCCTCTATGGCATGAATTGTTGTTTTAGGAGAAGAAAAAAACTGCACTGTTGCCACACAGCAAGAACTTGGCATTTCTGTGTGGAGTTCTGTGCGTAGTGGGTTTCCTCTGGGTGTTCTAGTTTCCTCCACAGTCCAAAGCAGAGATGGGAAGTAACGAAGTACAAATACTGGTAGACTAGTATTCAATTCAATTCAATTCAATTCAGCTTTATTTGTATAGCGCTTTTACAATGTAGATTGTGTCAAAGCAGCTTCACATAAATGGTCATAGTAAATGGAACAGTGTAGTTCAGTTTTTAGTGTTTAAGTTCAGTTCAGTTCAGTTTAGCTCAGTTCAGTGTGATTTAATCATTACTGAGAGTTCAAACACTGAAGAGCAAATTCATCGATGCGTAGCTCTACCAATCCTGAACCATGCGAGCCAGAGGCGACAGCGGAGAGGGGAAAAAAAACTTCACCTGATGGGAGTGAAGAAAAAAAACCTTGAGAGAACCAGACTCAGTTGGGCGCGATCATTTTAATTTCTCCGCTGGCCAAAGGTCTTGTGCAGGGCTTCAGTAGTTAGTAGATTTTTCTGGTATCAGTACTTTACTACACTACATATTTTTCTGACAACTTTTACTCCTTACATTTTTACACAAATTTCTGTACTTTATATTCCTTATATTTTTAAAATCGGGCTCCTTACTTTCATTTTAATGTGTTTTCTAGGGCAATCTATATTATTTCTTGTCATTATGCAATTTGAATTCAGGCAATCTATTCTTTCGCCTTGCGTAACTACACACTGCATTGCGCGGCTTTTTCATCCTCTGATCGCGCACCATAAGTAGGCTTGTTTATTGAGCTTACCATGGGAACAGCTAATGTGGATGAGACTGGGAGTTCGCAAGTATTGTCATGTTTATACCGGGTAACAAGATGCATTTTGGTCGATCGGATCAGGTAAAACAAGAGACGCATTTCTGTTCAAATCTGGCATTTAAATAGGGTTAAAGTCTTTTGTCCACTTCCGACCATGTTGTACAGTACTTCTCTGATCTCTCAATCTACTACCAAGGGGGAAAAACTGTCAATCATGTGCAGGTAAATGTTTGTACAGTTAGTACTTAAGCAATTCCATACCTATGAATACATTATGTTTCCAACGAGTTCATATTTTCTAGTACAGAATTTCTACTGTTTTATAGTTTTAACATGTATATTAAACTATTTAAACAACATGGTGAAAAAAAGGAAAATAAAGGTTGCGCTGGTCTGAAAATAAAGGGCAAACACTTGCCCCGGTTGTATGACAGGAACCTTAAGGTATAGTGAAAATGTAAAGGGGTGTTGTGTGGGCTAAAAAAGTAGTTTGTTGTCTAAGGGCCAATACCATGGCATAGAAGGTTAACAGAATTCAAGAGTTGGATATAGATATATACATTAGATGTCGCCTACCCTGTTGTTGCCATTGGAAGGAATGCGTCAGTAGAGCCGCCATTTTGGAACAGTGTAACGTTCCTTTGAAATGATTGTGGGACCAAGGTACAGTGGAGGACTGTGGCCATCCAAAGCCAGAGATGTACACATATATCTATGATCGGGAGTTTTCCTGGATGTAGTCTGCAATTTTTTTTTAATTACAAAAATTATAATTTTACATCACTTTTCTACATTGATGGATCAGTGATCGCACGGGCATTCCTGACAAAAAGCTTATGTTTGTGTGTACAGAAATATACTATCCACCTTCTCTGTTAAATTTGATCTAATCCATGTCCTGAAACACACCTCCTCTCCTGCTTTCACTTCTCATACTAACAGAGGGAGCGATTCGTTTGTGAATGAATCCCCCGAACGACTCTTTCACTAACGTTAGCCGACAATAATACAAGTTTCTGGCAGCGCAGCATCTCGTTGTCATATTTCTTTTGCATTGTTTACTGATTTTATTCAACAAAACTAGCATAAGCCGAGTGTTTAGTGCGAGTTGGGGCTGCTTTGCCTTATGGTGAATGCAGTAAGTGACTGTTATTCTCAATAACGTTACCTGATTAGCACAAAAGTTCAGAACATACAAAAACTTAAAAAACTTAATTTTATCTATGAAATGTTTTGCCTTTGTGCTTTATTTTCTTTGTTTGCTCGTTACTACACCCGTAGACATCGCTAAAGTCCCGCATCTTCACGTAATAACACTGTCTTGACTAGTGCGGTTGAATGACATTCGTCCTGGGAGCACTTTACCAATGTGGCGGCGCTACTGACGCATGCTCAGGGTCCCTATGCGATATCTGGTGTATATATCTATGGCTTGATGCTATTAGCGGGTTTGGCATGCTGTCCTGGAGAGATCCCTGACCTGGGAGATAATTGAGCCCAGGGCTACCGTCATATTTTCCCCCAATTTCTATTTAATAGATTTAGAAGATTTTTAAAGATTTAGTTTTAATAACTCATTTCTAATTACTGATTTCTTTTATCTTTGACATGATGACAGTAAATAATATTTACTTGATATTTTTCAGGGATCTAGTATTTAGCTTAAAGTGACATGTAAAGGCTTAACTATGTTAATTAGGTTAATTAGATAAGTTTTTTTTTTTTTTTTTTTTTGTATAACGATGGTTTCTTCTGTAGACAATCCAAAAAAAAAAAAAAATAGATTACTTAAGGGGGCTAAACATTTTAACCTTGAAATGTTTTTTTTATTCAAAACAGCTTTTATTCTAGCCAAAATAAAACAAATCAGATTTTCTGCAGAAGCAAAAATATTATAGGAAATACTGTGAAAAAATAACTTGCTCTGATAAACATCATTTTGGGAAAAAAATTCACTAAGGGCTAATAATTTTGACTTCAACTGTAGATACCTGCATCTAATATGCTTTGTATGTTTATAGCATACCTTTTTTTAAATTGATGTGAACTCCTCTTTTTTATACATATAAAAAGTACATCCACTTTTTTTCCTTCAAGAATCATCACACAACAGGAAAGACGAGTGCTGCCTCAGGGCGATGTTTGAGTCTTATCAACTGTTTACTCAATAAACCTATTACAGCAATTAGATAAACACACACACACACACATACACACACAGGCACACACACACACGATGAACGTCTTAACAAACTGGAGGACTGTGATAAGAAAATGAGTAAAGGAGTGATTTAAAGGAGGAGAGAGAAGTGCTGTGGACAGAGAGAGAGAGAGAGAGAGAGAGAGAGAGAGAGAGAGAGAGAAAGAGAGAGAGAAAGAGAGAAGATCAGCTTTCCCTCAACATTTGGCCAAAACAACAACAAAAAAAGAAGGATTAAAATAAGTGTGACATGAACAACACAGTCAAACTATATGGAGATAGACAGACAGAGAGAGAGATTTGCCAACATAATTATGAGGTCTGTATTTAGCCAGAAGCGATACTTCAAACCATCATCAGCGACTGTCCTCCTTCTTACTGCTCTTTATGATGAAAGCAAGAAATTAAAAGTGAACGCAAAGAATGATGAGAGAGCGGAAAAAATCAGAACAGAAACCCAGATAATGAAACTCCTCTTCTTTAATTACTGTAATAACTATTTTAGTTGTGCATTTCAGACTCGTAACACCAACTGTCATGGGTACAGGTGAAGGCAAAATCATTAGCAATACTGGGAAATGTGGGTTCATTTTTAAATGTTCTCAAGTAATATTTAAAAGAGCAAGAGCATTTTTGTAGCATTTGAAATAAAATTAATTTTAAACTGAATGTCACAGCATTCTGTTGGCTCATCCTAAGATCGTAGCCCTATAAACATTTCTGGAGATTACGAATTATGTATCCAGAACAGAAGTACGTATGGCTACATTTCATCTTTAAAACAAACGCTACAGGGCGGTATGACGTCGTTCTTTTTTTAAGCTAACCAGATGACCGCTAGCAGAGTTGATGGCAACAATGGGGTTCAAGTCTGGTGAAAAACAGGTTTGGTGGGTTGGTCATTAAGTAAGTCAGCCAGTCGACATCGCCCTCTGGTGGATTTATGTGAGAACAGCAGGCGAGGAATTTGAGATCTGAAAAAACTGGTGGATTCGCAAAAACAAAAAATGTAAAAAAAGAATAATAATAATAAAAAATAAATAAATAAAAAACATAACTCCTGGGACGGATTTGGCTCTCTCCAGAAATGTATATGGGGTATGTAATCAGAATGAGCCTGAAAACTAGAAATGTTTACAGAATGAGCCTATGTTGAATAATTAAATATAATGAGATAATTAAAATAATACCTAATAGGCTAATACCTTCAACTGCATTAAAGGGTGCCTAGGTTACCCATTTTTCCAGATTTAATATACTTCTTTTGTGTCTCCAGAATGCGTCTGTAAAGTTTCAGCTCAAAACACCCTTTAGATTATTTATTAGAAACTCATAGAAGTTTCTGTTTTATAACTCTAGCCATCAGGTAGCGGTTAGTTTTACGTACGTCATGTCTTGCTGATATGATTATGCACATTTCTACGGAGACATGTTAATACGCAGCTGTCAATCAAATAGGTGGGTGGGGAAACCGCACTCCTCCGACAAGTTGCGGTCGGTCTCAAAATCGCTCTAATTGGTCCACCGTTTTTATGTTGTTAAATTGAAAAAAAAAAAAGGACTGGGTGTGTTTATATCACCCCAAAATGTCGATCTATACACTATATTCACACGTATATCTGTCCAAACAGCTTGAAAAGTAGATTTTTTAACATAGGTACCCTTCAATACCATACAAACTAGACCCCAAGTCAATAATGTGGCTAAAAAATAATAGTAAACTTTGGTGCAACTAGAAAATAACCTAAAATTAGAAAAAAATGAAATGTTTTCAAATCTTTTAAGACACTGTTTTGATTAACATTCGATAAAACAATTATACTGTCTACAAAAAATTCAAAATAATTGTGTTGTTTTAGCTCAATTTAAATATGTAGTTTAAACAAACAGCAAACATTATTCTTTTAACACCTCCTATAACACATAAATAATAAAAAATCTATACCAAAAATAACTGATTGTCATGGTGAACTCAATTTGAGTGTATGGATGTGAACACGCATACATATACTCACTGGCCACTTTATTAGGTACACATTACTAGTCTTATTAGACTTAATCCTTTGTGGCATAGATTCAACAAGGTACTGGAAATATTCCGCAGAGAGGTCATGTTGTATGTCCAGAGATGCTCTTCTGCATTAATTGGTTGTCACGAGTGGTTATTTGAGTTACTGTTGTCTTTCTATCAGCTAAAAATAGTCTGGCCATTCTCCTCTGACCTCTGGCATCAACAAGGCATTTGCGGCCACAGAACTGCTGCTCACTGGATATTTTCTCTTTTTAGACCATTCTCTGTAAACCCTAGAGATGGTTGTGCGTGAAAATCCCAGTAGATCAGCAGTTTCGGAATTACTCAGACCAGCCCTTCTTCCCCATTCTGATGCTCAGTTTAAACTGCAGCAGATCGTCTTGACCATGTCTACATGCCTAAATGCATTGAGTTGCTGCCATGTGATTCATGTGAGTCAACGAGCAGTGGGACAGGTGTACCTAATAAAGTGGCAAGTGAGCGTAAATATAAGAAAATAAGAAGTGCTAAAGGAGATGTGCTGCGTCTGAACAAATAGCACACCACCAAAAACACACTGATTCAAACCATGAGTGAACACATACACACTCAAAGGGACAGAAATCCATTAGCGCTATAATGGCTGAAGGAAAAGACTGTGTATAAATGCAAGTGAAAAATAATAAATAGGACACTGAGAGATGCAAACAAAACACAGCCGAAAGACAGACCAAAACAAAGAAGCAATTTAACAGATATGAGCTGCCCTCATCTCAAGAGACACACACAAACTAAATCACTATAAATATTTATTATGATAACCAATGCCATCACTGATAAATATTAAACAACGCCTCTCTCTTTCTCTGTGTGTGTGTGTGTGTGTGTGTGTGTGTGTACCTATGCTTTATCAAACACACAATAAGCTTTGTATATGTGGTTTTATGAAGAACGACAGTTACATGCCAAAAAAAAAAAAAAAAAATTATTATTTTTGCACAAAAAATGAAAGATAAAAAAAACTACGTCTACAAAAAGTCCCCAAAACCAAACCTTACTGTCTGAATGATGTTGGACAGCAGGGACGTGCGGTCAGGATAGGATGTGCCTGACCTGTCATCATCCTCACCTGCCTTCATGAGATGTATACTAATGAGAAAATCAATACGTGTCCACTGATCTGTGCTATAAATGCAATTTCTCTATAATTCAAATGATTTCAATCCTTTTTATGATCAAAATCGCTGTATTTTCTGTTCAATTACATCGTAGAAAGTGAGGTGAGGCAGCCCAAGCTGTGTCTCACATCAGATTGCGCAAGTAAGCAAAAGACACATGCTCAAGGGTGCACAATGGCTTGAGCGCGTGCCTTATGCTTACTCGGTGTATGCTACCAATGCTCTACTAAAATGTTTTAATACATTGTAGACATTTTTATTACAGTATATGTCCTCACTTTGCATATGATAGGTAATGTATTTCACAAATGTCTATCACTTATTTAGTGTTGGAATCTGACATAAAGCCATAGCTCTACTGCAACGGAGCGCATGTTATTCGTGTTTTGTGGTTGCTCTTCTTCTAAGCAGTAAAGTTCAATAGGAGTCTGTTATTTTATGTTTTGCTCTGACTGCCTGCAAAGACCCTGGAGGTAACGTTAATATCTCAGCTCAAAAAATTCTCACAGTTGGACTTTTAATCAAAACATGAGTAATAATGGACAACCAATGTGGACTAAAGGGCTTGCTTCAAAGGACGGGACAGAAGATAACTCAATCAATTTAAAGTAACGTTAATTCAAGTCATTTAAAGACTTCATTTACAAGTAAAGGTAAGACTAGTGTGCTTGAATCGCTGAACATTTTACATTCTTCCTTGGCCCAATATGTACCTGCCATGTGTATATAAAGAATGCTGATATGATATATGAAACACTATCGGTAGTTGGCAAATACTCCGAGTCTATATATTTGTATGACCCTGAAGGCTAAAAGAGCTGTGCCTCACCTATGCACAAACCTCACCGCACGTTACTTTTGTACAGTGCATTGTACTGAAAGCATCAACAAACTGTATTCCATTGTAAATATATAAAACAATCTTTAAAAAATAGTAGCAAAAATATTTTCAAACCTTGTGTACTGTTTAAATTGACTTTCCCTTTTGTTATGTTGGTGGCTGTTTTTGCCCCACTGACTTCTGGTGACTTGTGGTTCTTCCTGATGGGAAGAGGTCAATTGTGAAAATTTTACTGTTAATCATCAGTTGGCACACTGCAAAAATGCTTTTATGACTCAGATTTTTTGTCTTGTTTCTAGTCCAAATATCTAAAAATTCCTAAATCAAGAAGAATTTTCTAGACAAGCAAAACATATTGTCTTGTTTTGAGAAATAATATGCCAATATTAAGTGAGATTTTACTTAAAACAAGCAAAATAATCTTCCAATGGGGTAAGCAAAATAATCTTATGTCAAAAGAAAAAACAAGATTAATTTGCTTACTCCATTGGCAGATTATTTTGCTTGTTTTCAGGAAAAACACACTTAATATTGGCATATTATTTCTCAAAACAAGACAATATGTTTTGCTTGTCTAGAAAATTCTTCTTGATATAAGAAATTTTAGATATTTAGACTAGAAACAAGACAAAAAAATATAGGCAAGAAAAACATTTTTTGCAGTGCAGCTCTAACCATTTAGGTAGGCCTGTGCAAAAAACAAATCTAGTTTTATATGGAGTTATATGGAGTAAAACGGCAGATTATAGTGTGCATGTATAAATACACTTACTGTGTTTACTATATTCTGAGAGCTGAGCTGCTTATTTTGATTTTCTCAGACATATCAAGATAAGTGCGCAAAGCTCTCTCACACTGTCACACTTACATACACACTATACTCCACATAAAAGACAGAAAACAATGGGGTTTTTTTGCACTGTGACTGATGATTAACTGCAAAAATGATTTTTTTTTTACCTTTTCCCAACAAGGAAAACATCCAACAATCAAGAATACATAATAAAATGGTGCCATGGCT